>NC_134832.1:106213663-106276017 GCF_004210375.1 Tachypleus tridentatus
TTTATTTTTATTTTAATTATTTAACAAAACGCTCTAGTAAAATAATTTTATTTACACTGCTCTGAACAAACCATAGATCGTAAAGAAAATGTTTCATACATTGTTCTAAACAAATCATAGATCGTAAAGACGTTATTACGTTGTACTTTACGTACTATATATCACGAAGACAATATTACATACATTGTTCTACATATACAATAGATCACGAAGACTATATTACATACATTGTTCCACATATACAATAGGTCACGAAGACAAGATTACATACATTGTTCTACATATACATAATAGATCACGAAGACAATATTGCATAAATTTTTCTACATATACTACAGTATTTGTATTTTACATTTATAGCAAAGCTGAGGCTGTCAGTCGTCAACTTAATTTCGAACTAATGACCAGGAAAATGGCCACTCAACAGCAAGCTATCACTCACCATGTACACTAAAGGATTGACTGTCACTCTTATAACGCCCTCACAATTCAATATGCAGGAAATTACTTCTGTTATGGCACGGATTCGAACCGCGTTCGCTACTTCAAAAATTCAAAGTTATAGTACGGGGCCAACCCGTGCCCCATAAGATATAAATAGCGAAGACAGCACTATTTACATTTCTAAATCATAGCTATAGATCACAGGATGGTGTCATAAGTATATTTTTTATATTTATGTTACATGAAAGCATCATTATTTATACATTGTTTTTTCTTTGTTTTAGTGGTCACAGTTTCGTTGTATAGACTATAATACTTTTGTACGACTACCATTTGAAATGACTATAAAACAACAAATTGTAAACATAAGAACGAATCATCTGTGAATTAATAAGTTACAATCGATGTGAAAAAGAAAGAAATCAGATATATTAGAAGTTTCAAAATATCCCTCACGTAAGATTAAAACAAATTTCGACAAAAACTGAAGACCAAGAATAAGGTGGGTATTATACAATAAACATCCCAAACAAAACGATTATCTAAGAAAAGCGATCATAGATTTTAATAATATATACCTAAAACATGAAATTTATAAGGTAAAATTAAACATTACAATGAGGTAATTATCCAAGGAACACTGGACTTAATGGACTCTAGGATGTATTTGAGAAGTTAAAAAATAAATTACACGAAATTAAACTCCTCAAAATGTAAAGTCAGACACTTTACAAAAACTGGAAAAACTGTGTGTATTCTTTGTCCATATCTACTAGACTAGCTATTTATTCCACGTTTCAAGTTCAAATTGAATAACTTTTTCCGTTCTTTCAAGAAAGTTACCAAAACTCAAGGGACCAATGAAAAAATAGTAGCAGTCTGGATTGGCAGCAGCTAGACAGGTATGACAATCCGAAAGTCATACTTACAGGTGTGTAGTGATGGACTTCAAAATTAGATTACAATGGAGTAAAATAGCTTTAAGAAAGGTTGATTTCATTAATGTGATATTACAAATGTTCAATTTTATTTATCTTGAAGAAACAGAAGTAATCACTGTCACTGTCAAGGCTTCACAATTTACATTTATCTTGAAGAAACAGAAGTAATTACTGTCACTGTCAAGGCTTCACAATTTTCATTTATTTTGAAGGGACAGTAGTAATTACTGTCACTGTCAAAGCTTCACAATTTTCATTTGTCTTGAAGAGACAGTAGTAATTACTGTCACTGTCAAGGCTTCACAATTTTCATTTATTTTGAAGGGACAGTAGTAATTACTGTCACTGTCAAAGCTTCACAATTTTCATTTGTCTTGAAGAGACAGTATTAATTACTGTCACTGTCAAGGCTTCACAATTTCATTTATCTTGAAGAGACAGTAATAATACTGTCACTGTCAAGACTTCACAATTTTCATTTATTTTGAAGGACAGTAGTAATTACTGTCACTGTCAAGGCTTCACAATTTTCATTTATTTTGAAGTGACAGTAGTAATTACTGTCACTGTCAAAGCTTCACAATTTTCATTTGTCTTGAAGAGACAGTATTAATTACTGTCACTGTCAAGGCTTCACAATTTTCATTTATCTTGAAGAGACAGTAGTAATTACTGTCACTGTCAAGGCTTCACAATTTTCATTTATTTTGAAGGGACAGTAGTAATTACTGTCACTGTCAAGGCTTCACAATTTTCATTTATTTTGAAGTGACAGTAGTAATTACTGTCACTGTCAAAGCTTCACAATTTTCATTTGTCTTGAAGAGACAGTAGTAATTACTGTCACTGTCAAAGCTTCACAATTTTCATTTGTCTTGAAGAGACAGTAGTAATTACTGTCACTGTCAAGGCTTCACAATTTTCATTTATATTGAAGAGACAGTAGTAATTACTGTCACTGTCAAGGCTTCACAATTTTCATTTATTTTGAAGGACAGTAGTAATTACTGTCACTGTCAAGGCTTCACAATTTTCATTTATTTTGAGTGACAGTAGTAATTACTGTCACTGTCAAAGCTTCACAATTTTCATTTATCTTGAAGAGACAGTAGTAATTACTGTCACTGTCAAAGCTTCACAATTTTCATTTGTCTTGAAGAGACAGTAGTAATTACTGTCACTGTCAAGGCTTCACAATTTTCATTTATATTGAAGAGACAGTAATAATTACTGTCACTGTCAAGGCTTCACATTGCTGTATGTCTTCGGCCATTTTAAACGTTTTTAAATCATCCAAATCAATTTTCAATTTCATCGTTAATAAGCTCACATTAGTTTGTGTAAAAATTTGAGTGAAGTGGACTAAACCCATTCTTAGTCGCCTGCAGAAATTCTTCCTAGGGCGGGGAGGCAAAGTAGTAGTGTGAACTTGTGGACTGAATATATATATATATACATATGCTGAATAAATAAATAAAGAATTATGTTTATCAGTTTTCAGGTTGGGGCAAGTGACCCTCTTCTTCCCCCATCTCGGACGCCCACTGGAATTTTTTAACTTCAATGGTCAAGTGTTGGTACATACACAGTAATAGTATATGATTATAAATAGCTTTCTTACCTTAATGCTATTATTCTTTACTAGTTATGGAACTATCTGCCTATATATATATATAAATATGTGTGTATTTATGTTCGTATGTGCGTGATTTACTGGTGTGGTAGCATTACAGTATCGTGTTAATGCAGTTTAATGTGTTAATAGTTTTTTAAAGCCTGTATTTCCTTATGCGATGTTATAACTGGATTTATTAGATCATTAGATTAACTTAAATTCAGTTCACTAAATATCATTTGCAGAACGCAACAATAACTAGTTCAAAAACAAATCACAGTGACACAAATTACTTATATTTGATTTATTTTAATAAGAATTATCTATGTGTCTATAAAGGATATTGGAATACAATAGAGAATGTTATGTGTATTTTGGTAGGAAGGCTGGGGACACTTACCTGTATTTTTCGCATCTTTGTCAATTATGACTCTCCAAAAAAGTAAGTGTATGTTTAACTCTGCGTTTTTTTTATCACTGGTGAAAAATAATGCAGGAAGTTTTCTTGATAATGTTTTTACGTATGGCTCTAATTAATGATATGATTGGTTTGTCAGGGAACCGTGCTATTATTATTATTTTTTACATCTTTTAATCAGTAAGATATTAATTTTATTTGTATATCAGCTAGCTTTCGAATTAGAAGTAGTAGCTAGAATATTTGACGGTTTTATTCCAAAAAGTGCGTTGATGTTTCTCATATATAAAGTTTTTTATATGTTACTCTGAGTCATTAGGCACTGTAACAAGAAATGATACAATCCATTTATATATGGGATTATTTTGGCTAATAGAAAACAATAATATCCTATTATTTGGACTATTGAGAGACAAGTTTGAGCTATTACAACCAGTATAGATGTGCCGAGAGAAAAAAAACTTTACTTAATATTTCCAGAAACTTACCTGCTTTCCATATTGATTTTTTAAATTTATGTATAAGAAGAAAGCATATGTTTTTCTACGTCACATCCACCAAAATTATACCTACCTTAATCGTCGTTTTTTGTGTTTTTAATACTATTTCAGGAAATCATGTATCATATAAAGAAGACTGTTTATAAAAGAAATGCATTGTTATGGGATAGCATTATCATATGTGAAATATTCAATTGTAATAAAGACACACAATGTACATGATATGGTTATACAAACACTAATCTGTAATCAATCCATTTTTACTTTAAAATAAAGTACTTTCAAAATAAAGTTTTCAGACAAAAGTATTATTAGCAAAACCCACAAAATCAGTGCTCTTCCAATAAAGTATTTTCGATATATTGATATATAATACTGGATAAGTTCTCGCAAGATTAAATGCTTTTTCTTATTAAATAATACATGTAGGAAACGTAAACTTGTTTAATAACTTTACTTAGCTCTTTGTCTTTATGTGCCCTCTGTGGTTCAGCGATGAGTCTAGTAGCATATACCGCTAAAGTTCGAGTTACGATACCTTTATGGGCTCAGCACAGATAGCCCATTGTGCACCTGTGTGCTTAACAACAAAAGAGGACAGATCAAAATCTGTCTTAGTGATTTATATGTGTGCTTAAAATTTACTACTCTTAGTTTATTTAATATTGCACACTGTTGTGATTCCATACAAGGAAAACTGTGTGTATTTACAAGCAGTTCGTGAAGGCGACGTGCGATGGGTGAAACATGTCAGATATGTCACTGACGCTATCCATTTAGCTGTATTTAAATTGAAGTAAAGAATTTTTTCAGCAGCAAACCTCACGTGAATTTGTTGTGTGCACGTGGTCAATAACACATTGAACGTGCTTACTCGCGGCCACTGTGTAAATAAACCGTTTGTGTTTCCGTGTATTACTTAAACTCGAGTACAAATAGATAGTTTGTAGACACATAAACAAATATGTCGAGATATTTTAAGACAGTAAACAAAGGGAAATAACAGAAATGTAATTACCATGGAGATAACTGAAAAAAAGAAAGAAAACACTTTAATTTCCTTCAAAACACGAATTAAAGTACTATCCAGTATTGCCAACTTACCAAAATAATTCAATCGAAGTAAACGTCAAAAGCCACGTATAAGTCTATTGAGAATTAAGTGGTATCTATTTTTCTCTGATAACAAACAACGCCAGTTCTAATTATCAATAGGAATAGAGACAATGGTTCCGTTTTTTTGCTCTCTATAGTTATCAGTTTACGGTTACAAATTGAAAGATTGCTGATTGAACTTTAAGTATGCAATTATTTATATATCTATCATTATCCAGTAATAACATGCTCTTATTCTCGATGAATATATTTGAATATGTGTGCGTGTGTGTTAATAAAACGTTACATTCTGCGGTTTACTGTATACATTAACATGATATTATATCCTGATACGATAAGGTCTATTAAGCAACGGAGATTCTGTTGGTTTGGTAAACACCCACTGATTTAGTGAACAAACACATATCCCTCTATCTGCTCGTGATAATGCCCTCGCTTCTCACGTGACCATACTTGTAGCTGCATAAGTTTTGCACTGGATCTCAGTGCGAGAGCTGACTCCCAGGAGACTGGGGAAATTTAATTCTCCACACTGCACACAGATTTGTATCAGGAAAAATCGAGGACCATTTCCTTCTGAGCAGCCGGATAGCTTCTATTTCCCCTTCCACGTTTGTGTTTCTACAGAAACAATAAAGCCACTGAATTTGGAAAGACTGATAATATATATATCGACCTATAAAGAGAGACAGAAAAAGTTATTTTCGCTTGGGCCGTCGTTTATACGCGCTGGTGAGATGACTTAAGCTGATAGAAATAATTTAAGAAATTGTTAAAAAGTTACACCAACTGCCAGAACCATGACAAAGATGACCGCTTTGCAAAATGCTATACTTATGATTTCGGTTTTTATGTTACCTGACAAAAAAAAGTTGAGTTGAAAAAATTCAGTGCTTCTGCGCTGAAGTGTTTTGCAGCGTGAGGTACGTTAACTTTGTGAACGTTTTTATTTTATGTAACTCTGTATTTGAAAATGCTCAGTTGAATAAGAGAATTGTAATTATAATTCTGTCCTTTGGAGCCAGACTCTAAGAAAAGTTATGTTACTGAAATGAAAATGCGCTGAGCTTCATTGAAACAACTAAAGAAGAAATATCTTTTGCAATTTGAATAGGAAGCAGTTCATTATGGATTGAAGAGAACTGATAATAGGAGTCACTGAAGTTCTACAGATTTCAGGTTTACTTGTTCTCTCAAAGCCTAATACTGACACTAACTCGTACCAGCGGATGAAGGTCTTTAGCTATTGAGATAAGTTATAGCTTCTATAAATGGCATTGTTTAGATATTTTATGAGACAAAGTAGATGGGATCTTGTTATAAACTTAATGACCGATAGGAGTGATGGAGCATGGGGGTGTGCGCCAACTTAAGGTTTAGCAGATATCTAAAATCATACCCTGTTAACAAACACTTGTGGTATTTGGACATCATTCGCAAAGTCCTACTTTTCTATTTATGCTATTTTTTCACACTGGAAATGAATATGAATATTATAATCTCGTGACGCGGCACTCTGTTTCATTAGAAATAAAAGTTGGAAACTTTTCTGTTGAAGTTATATTATTTTTATGAGTTATATAATCTCACCAGATGATAGATACTATTATTTAGCAGGGAAGTAAAAGAACAGCTGAGGAACTCTTGTTACATTTCTGTTGGCCAAGTCCGTAATGTATACGTTAGGGAAGTTTTTGCTACGTTCGCTTGTGCAGATTCGGTTATACACATAATAACCACTACATCATGATAGGCTAACGTCCACTGTTTGGCTTCTTTCTCAGTGGTTACGGATTAGTCCTACAGATGTTAGCTGTATTCTGCATTTGTTGATATAGATTAAGTTATTTAACTAAAACAGTAGGTTAGTTGGTTTATTTCTCTATGTCCATATTGACTGGGATTACACAAATGTTAGTGTTCGAGTCTTTTAAAAGCTTCATTAATATCTCATCTTTAAAGACATAATAAGATAGTTAACATATATAACTTGTTAGTATGTAAAGCTTACAGTGATTGTTTATTTGTTAACGGCTTTTCCTTGGATATGAATGTTCTCTTTATATTTGTACATTTTTACTGTGGTGTAACTAGACCATTCCACATCGTCTTTGAAAATAAACATGTTCTTCACTTGTGGTTTTCTTTAGGCTACCTTTCCATGTTTGGCTTCATTCTCAGTGGTTATGGATTAGTCCTACAGATGTTAGTTTTGATACAGACATCCTGTTCATAAAAAATTTTCTGTCAGTGTCTCGGGAGAACCTTTTCACTTGAAAATAATAGAAGTATTGGGAAATAGTAATAAAAATCATTGTTCAAAATAAAGAGACACATTTTATAGTATTTTAATTTAAATTACTATTCAATGATTTGGATTAAAATTTTAATTACAAAATGAAAACTGCTTAAGGCTTAAAAATGTATACATATGTACGTTAGTTTTTATATTATCACCGCATATATTTTATACATGTCATATGCAGTAGTGGTTTCGTGAAAACATCCAATGAAAGGATAGTTTTGTTGAATTTAAAAATTTAAGGAAACAATTGTTTTGTTTTACTGTAGTTCTAAACTTGGTGACTTAATATTTCTCTACATCTGTCGTTTTTACCCGATTATATATGACTCAGGGGTTTGTTAAAAATGCAGATTAAATCTCTATTAGACCGTGCTGTTGAATCTTGATCACTTGGGCTGTTTTAAGTACCAAAATATTAAATAAGCCTTTATCCTTGCACATCGACATACAGATTTTACTTTGGTTAACAGTTTAAGCGACCTGAAAATCTTTAACGGAAAAGTGTTAAACATCACGTTATTTGTACACGTGTTCAGACAAACTATTATATATTATCTGGTCCTCGCCTGTTTCAACACCGTTGTATCCACAGGAATGCTTGCTGCAGGAAATGAAAACAAACCAACACTTATAGATAGCGACTACTTGAACCAAATGAACTAAATTTTTCTTGTCTCTTTAAGCATGCTATTTGTGACTCCTGCCAGTAGATGTCCACAAAAAGACACTACACGTTTCTTTTCGTATGTGATGCTGGAACTGATACCACCTTCTTCTTATCGGTTTTCCAGACAGTTCGATTAATTAACCATATTTCTGGGAATATAGCAACGTGGGTTTTATTTATTTATATTATAAAAAAGTTTAGGAACTTGCATACACGAATCATGTGTAAGTGAAAGGTTTATTAAAGTTGTTTCTTCGACATTAGTTGTGAAAAAACCTGTTTTTATCCTTAATATCGAGGTCAGTATAACAGCGACATCTTTGTCAACGGTTTCTTTCCAATTTAATAAAATCATCTGAAAATAACTAGATTTTTTAAACTATGAAGACACTGCATAATCGTAAAAAAAACACAACAGATTCCGATATCGTGATCGAATTACAAAGTTCTGTTGTATTCCAAAATTGTTAGAATAACGTTAACTAGGGGAACTCTTGAAATATGCTGTGTGTTCTCACAATCAGGTATTTGACCATTTTGATAGAGCTTCGTTCTTTTTTTATTTCTTTCATCAAAGAAACGATTTATTTTCTTTATGTTAACAAGAGCAACGGCGTTCTCTTCAAACCCCATCACTGTATGTACCCATCTGTAATGTAAGTCTGCCATAGCCACATTATCTAAGGATATTCTAAAAATATAGAATTTAAATATTTGTAATGTAATATTATCGTGAAAAAAAAAAACACATACACGTTATATTAAGATCAGCATTTGTGTTGTAATACTTTACTCTTAACTAACCCGATATAGCTTCCAGTAAAGAGAAAATATAATGGTTTTAAAATACCATTTGTTTGCTGACGAAGCTTTTGGCTAAGCCACAACCCCTCAGACAGCTGTGTTACTAAACCAAAAGCTTCAGTTGAAACGTGGTGTTGCTACAAAATATACCTTGTTAGTTCGCCATTAGATATTTATAAATAACATTACTTAAATACTGTATTAACAAAAATGGTTACCATAGTTTCTGGTTTGAACTTATATGTCGTCTGTATCACTAATCGATCTATATCAGACCTCATGTAATGTATAATATATATATACATGTAACGTATAATATATATATATACATGACAAAGACTTTGCAATAACGTTTCATTTGGGAAATTTTGACTAGAAGTTGGAGCTCATTTTATGATCAGTGGATGCAAAGGGGACTCTTTCTCCCCCGTTCTTTTCCTGTGTATACATAAGGATCCTGTAACAAATTACAAATGAAATGCTATTTTGTACTCTTTTGACGATGAACATAAACTGAGCTCAAAAAAGAAAGTTATAAACACTAGAAACACACACTAGCTTATTGAAGAAAGTCATAAGTAGTCTTTTGACCATAAACACGTACTAGTCTTGCAAAGAAATAAAATTATAAACGCTAATCTGATATTACTAATAACTATCTTAGTAAAAAATGGAAGTTATAAACATTCTTCTGACTATAAACATGTACAATATTAGCAAAGAAGGGAAGTTATAAACATTCTTTTGACTATAAACATGTACAATATTAGCAAAGAAAGAATAAACCTTCTTCTGACTATAAACGTGTACTATATTAGCAAAGAAAGTCTTTGTTAAGATACTGTAAACACTCTTCTGACTAAGTTAGCAAAGAAAGGAAGTTATAAACATTCTTCTGACTATAAACATGTACAATATTAGCAAAGAAAGGAAGTTATAAACCTTCTTCTGACTATAAACATGTACTATATTAGCAAAGAAGGTCTTTGTTAAGATAATGTAAACACTCTTCTGACTAAGTTAGCAAAGAAAGGAAGTTATAATCACTCTTCTGAATAGAAACGTGGTCTATCTCAGAAAATAAAGTTATTTAACATCTTCTTACTAGGAACGTGGTTTAATTTAGAAAATAAAGTTATTTATTAACATTTTCTGAACGAAAACGGGGTCTAACCTAGAAAAGAAAGTTATTTATTAACATATTCTCACTAGAACGTGATTTAACTTATAAAATAACATTATTTATTAACATCTTCTGACTAGAAACATGTGTTAAGCTAACAGAGAAATAAAGTGATGAACACTGTTGACTTAAGCAGAGGTAGTTATAACTAACCTGGTGACTAGAAACACGCAACAAACTATCAATAGTTAGATAAACATTTCTGACTAGAAAAACTTACTGAGCAAGCAAAGAAATCAAGCTAAAACAATTTTCTTACTATAGGAAGTGTGAGCCTTGAAAAGAAACAGTTAAAACTATTCTTTTGATTATATATAAATATATCGTATCGTAAGTGGGGGGAACTTTAAAAAACACCTGACAATATTGAGGAGAAATAAGATTACAAACATTGTTCTATAAACACTAGCAGTGAATGAAAGTATACATATAGACTATTCTCATAAACAACCCGTATACTAAAATAGCAAAGAAGGAAATTGTAAGCGGTCTTTTAACTGGAAATATGCATTGGACTAGCAAGGAGGGGAATTAGTTTTGACTATAACACACAAAGATATACAGTTATAAACAGCCTTGAGAAGATAGTTACAATTAGAAAAACACTGAATTAGCAATGAAATAGTTTCATAAACACTCATCCAGCTATAAACACATACTAGCCTTGTAATTAAAATATTTAATCACTCTTTTGACTGTATGTAAATACGCACTATAAGAGTACCTGATAAAAGTATCTGACTACAGATACTTACTGAGATAGCAAATAAATAAAGTTATAAATATTTTCTGAATAAAAATAAGCACTGTGCTAGCAAAGAAAGAAAGCTATAAAGGCTTCTGACTACAAACGTGTATTAAGTTAGCAAAGTAGAAAGTTATAAATATTATATTGATTACAACTACGCACAAACGTAGTCAAGAACAAGAAACTTTCTGGCTATACAAATTTACATGCACTCTTCTCACTATGGAAACGTACAAAAGAAGCAGAAAAAGAAAGTAACTTTATTGCGATAGCATACGCACACTACCATAGAAAGTTAAGAAAGATATAGCCCGTCTTTATACCAATATTACCCATTAGCATATATAGCCCGTCTTTATACCAAAATTACCCATTAGCATATATAGCCCGTCTTTATACCAAAATTACCCATTAGCATAGCAAAGAAAGAAAGTTTTAGACACTTGCAGAAAGGAAATAATTTTATAAACACTTTTCTGACTACAAACGCACACTACCTTAGCAAAATAAATACGTATACTTTTAAATACCTTTTTGTCTCTTTATTAATACGTATACTTTTAAATATCTTTCTGTCTCTTTATAAATACGCATACTTTTAAACACCTTTCTGTCTCTTTATAAATACGCATACTTTTAAACACCTTTCTGTCTCTTTATAAATACGTATACTTTTAAACACCTTTCTGTCTCTTTATAAATACGCATACTTTTAAACACCTTTCTGTCTCTTTATAAATACGCATACTTTTAAACACCTTTCTGTCTCTTTATAAACACGTATACTTTTAAACACCTTTCTGTCTCTTTATAAATACGTATACTTTTAAACACCTTTCTGTCTCTTTATAAATACGCATACTTTTAAACACCTTTCTGTCTCTTTATAAACATGTGTACTTTTAAACACCTTTTTGTCTCTTTATAAATACGCATACTTTTAAACACCTTTCTGTTTCTTTATAAACATGTGTACTTTTAAATATCTTTCTGTCTTTTTATAAATACGCATACTTTAAACACCTTTCTGTCTCTTTATAAACATGTGTACTTTTAAATATCTTTCTGTCTCTTTATTAACACGTATACTTTTAAACACCTTTCTGTGTCTTTATAAATTATAAATATTATTCGAAGTAGAAATATGTACTAGCTTAATAAAAAAGAAGGTTATATATAAACTTTCCCTCAACTAGCACTTGTAGTGTTATCAGTTTACAAGTCAAACCAAAGACTAAATAAAGCTACTGCATTTATTAGCTGTTTTAGAAAGTCCTTACTGCTTATAAGATGTACTTTGACATGCATTGTTCAAATATTCAGTCTGGTACTGTTAAAGAGAGAGGGAAAGAAAAATCAAACGAAATCAATGACAGTTTGCGAGAAAAGTAGTTTAGGCCTGCAGTTACGTTGATAAGATACTGAAACATCTGAATAAAACGTACGATTCACAATGTTCTTTTGATACAGTTTTAATTTATTTTTCTTTAGGATAAATAATTATTTTCAATAAAATATGTTTTGGTAATCACTCTGTGAAACACTATACTCTGTTTGGAAAGTGAACATGCAGTACAACAGTGGACACATCGTGATCAGCTAGATAAAAGAGAAAAAGGACGTATATTGTCTTCCAGCAGTTTTGTGGTAACACGAAAAATCTGCTCTTAAAACTTATGTCAACGAGTTTTTATACCTTCCTATAAATTTAACATGACCGTCAAAAATACTTCGTGGTAAATATCACATCAGTATGTGACTTTAATAATATGTATCCAGTAAACCGTTTACTATTTTTGTGGTGATGGGTTAAGCCTTCGTTAACACAATATGAGACAGTTTCTCCTGAGTTTTCATGAGCTTAATAGTCTAACCGCTGGATTGAATCGGCGACCAGTTTTTTTTGTTTTTTTTTACCAAGATACAGGACTAACAAAGTGTTTGTTCTCGCGTGACCGACAACGAGCTCGCGCTATGGTGCTCTGATGTACCGCTCCAACTGTCATCGTATGCATAAGCAGATTCAAAGTCACTGCCGAAACACTGCACGAGGTGAAGTGTTTCTTTTTTAATCCTTCAAGAGGAACCTTTCTTCGTGTTTGCTTTTCTCAGTCACATTTTAACTCTAACCTGAGAATTACTGGTGAGTTGGAATGTGGGGGTTATGAACTACTTGTAAAAGAACATAAATTTGTGTCTTTCCTATAGTCACAAGAGAAGCCTGAACAAAAAAAGAAAAGGAAAACCAGCACGCCTCATGGTTTAGTAAGAACAAACTGTGTAAATATCTATACATTAAAGTATATCATATATGTCAGAGAAATAAACAAGAAGTCTTGAACGCGTTACTATAAAATGTTTAAAGTCGTTATTTATTAAGTAAATACAAATAAGTAAATAAATCACTATTAGAATTGGTAAACTAGACAAATACAAGTTAGTAAAGAATACTGTGAGTGTGATTGGTGTAATTATTTTGATGTTTTAAACGATTTAAACAAATGACGTTTTTTTGAAAGTTTTATGAACTAACAAAACAACCTGAAGAGTAGATGACCAACATGTGTACCTCATTTTCTTTCTTATCTAGCGTTTTTAAAACCGTTTTCAGATTTTAGTAGCACGTGGCTTAATCGGCACAGAGATAAAAGCTAACCGCAAAGGAACTTTTAACACGTCTTCACTACTTCGGTCTTCCACCAGCGATGAGTGTACTGTAAGGTTTGTCGAGAGTTTGGACAACTAGAAACTGCCGGCGGCACAGTTAGAGATTCACAAGCTTGTGATGCAAGTAAAAATAAGTTAAATATTTGCTAAATACACAACATATCGAGAAAAGTCTCACAAGACAAGCCAGAATGGGGCCTAGATAAAGCAGCCGTGTCGTCATGGTTAGTGAAGACCGGTATGACGGAAAGGCGGGGAGAACTTGGCTGGCCACCTGTGGTGGTTAGAAAACTATCAATACACCACGGTGTATCTACTGCTTAAACTGTAAGATCGTCTATATACTTCATACCTGTTTGTACCGTACACACCAATGACGTCAAAATTGTAATTCTTCGAAAGTTATCTCATTGATTATTTGTTCCTCACTATTATAATACAAAAATAACAAACAGGAAATTATGTTTTTTCTCTAATATTGTTTAAATGTAAACTATTTCAATTTAAGATTTCTGAAGCCTTATTCCGTAAATTTGCTAGAAATAATCAGTGAAATGGCAAACAAGAATTCCCAGTTCTTTCTAAGAAACATTTTCTACATCAAATGTTACCTTATTATTTAAGATGACGATGGAACCACATTTTAAAAATAAACGTTTAGAAATGGCTTGGATGGGTAGTGAGAGAAACGTTTTCACAAACACATAACGTTTCGACAAGCTTATAATGGTTGACTAAGATTTTGTCGAAACGTTGGGTGTTTGTAATAAAGTTATTTTCACTGTCCATTCATACCATGTCCAATTTTTTTCTCGTTACTTTGTTTTTACTATAGGGTGAGGCTCCTACGCACTCGAAGGAAAGAAATTCAGTTTTGAAATTTTACGTGAATGTGTTTCACATGATACTGGCCGCTTCTTGGCTGTAGGTTTCATACATTCGCGAAAAATTACATAAAGACTACTTGCGCAAACTTCGCTAATATCACAGCGACAGGTTAAAGAGTAAACAGCACCCATCGCTGTCTTGGGGTACTTTAAACAAACAGTGAGGTTTCACTGTCATTCTTATGACATACCTATGGCTCCAAAGTGCGGCGCCTGCTTTTGTGGCAACAGGAAAGATTCATAGCCCGTACACTAACCACTAAGCCACGCCTACTTTCCTGTACTTGTAGTAGTATACATATGAAATTTTGACATCTCTTGAGATAATAAAATATCCCTTAGTATTCATACGTATAAAATTATACAATATACGTAAGTTATCCTGAACATTGTTACACGGAATTCTAACGTTTTCATTAGTAAACTGTGTTTTGTGACATTCTAGCTTCAGAATTAATTATCACACGTAATTTGTTTGGAAAAAATGTTACTTTTTTTTCGCATTAATCATCACAACTAAGATACGTTGTAATGGCAATAATAACATAAATATATGTTTTAATTTATAGGTTTTGGAGTATTTTACGCGCAGGTTATAATTTGTTAGTGGAAAATCTAACGTTTTCTGAAAGTTAAAATTTATACTTAAAAATAATCTGTTATGTTTGTTTGTTTTTGAATTTCGCACAAAGCTACTCGAGGGTTATCTGTGCTAACCGTCCCTAATTTAGCAGTGTAAGACTAGAGGGAAGGCAGCTAGTCATCACCACCCACCGCCAACTCTTGGGCTACTCTTTTACAAACGAATAGTGGGATTGACCGTCACATTATAACGCCCCCACACGGCTGAAAGGGCGAGCATGTTTGGCGCGACGGGGATGCAAACCCGCGACCGTCAGATTACGAGTGGCACACCTTAACACGCTTGGCCATGCCGGGCCAATAATCTGTTACATGAAATTGTAAGATATTACAGTAACCCTCATATATGATTTGTTACTTTTCACTCAACACCAGGGATGAATCGGGAATTTAAAATGTCCAGGAAAATTACTTTTATTTCAACCTTCCAATGATGTCGGTGAATATGGAATCCTAAAAAAAAATATTAAAAAAACTGAACGAGGTGCTAGGCTTCGTCGCTCTATTGCTGTCTGTGTTATCTGTTCCTGATTTTGGAGCGATAAATCTGAAGGAAGGTAGCTACTTAGTATCACCCACCGCCAACTCATGGGCTATTATTTATCGGTGAATAGTTGCATTGTCTATATTGTATTTAATATTACGATTCATACAGATCGCAAATAAAAAGACAATAATATATATACTGTGTCAAAATTTTCATTTGTCCAACGTTTATTGCACGCATTTTCTATAGGTCTAGGTGACAAAAAAAGTATATGAGCTGAAAATAATTCACATAAAAAGAATGAAGCTTGAAATAGCAATACAGTCGTTACTTGTGTCGCGTCATAAGCCGTTAAAAGGAAAATTTGGACACCAGATGAAGCTCGATTCAAACCGTATTTTAAACAGACCAGCGACCCCTCAGGAATTTTCCCAAGTTTTCATGCTGCTCGTGCTAGGGATGAGTATAAATTTTGATGTAGAATTGTAACGTTTATATCAATGTAGTCAACATACGTAACTTGTTAGTTACATACTTGTAAGTATCTTAATATCTTATGGCAATCGTTCTATAATTCACTTGTTTCTCATAGATCTGAAGACTAGACCCATTGGTTAGAGTGCCAGGCTGTGGATCCGAGGGTCTGTAGCTCGTGCCATGTAAAATATAAAATAATAATAACAAAACGCGTGCGAAACTCTGGGGTCGATGGGTGTTATAAGAGTGACAGTCAACGTCCACTATTCGATTAGAGTATTCACGAGCTAGTGGTGGATGGTATAGGTTCGCTGCCTTCCATTTTATTTTTGATTTCAAAATTGGAGACGGATGACACAGATGTTACTCGTGTGACTGCGCAAAATTCAACCAAAGCAATCATAAATCTAAGGTCATGCTGGCGACATGTTTTTACCTACAAGAAGTTAGAATTTTGGTACGCCAATAAAATGCATGTGTGATCAAAACGACAATGCTGAGATGTGATTTTTACCATCGCTTCCCAAGTGATAAACACATATCTTCAGGTGTGTCAATCTGAACAAAAGACGTCTACATTTGTACTTGATATCTTGTCTTCTTGGTACGCAGATAACCCTTGAATAGCTTTGCGCGAAATTCAAAAACAAACAAACAAACAAACAAAAAATGTCTTCTCGATTGTTGTTGTTTTCTACCTGAGAAACTTCATCCAGAATAAACTTCGAGCAGAAAAATATTTTAAATCCACAGAATAGTAATCAAATTGTCCATGTATATTAAGAAATGTATTAAGAAACCGTAATTTCATAATAATTCGGTAGAAATAGTGTAAATAAATACCTAAGAAAAAGATCAAAAAGAATTTAAGGCAAATTAATAGAGAAGAAAATAAGAAAACATTTAAAACAAACTTACAGAAAGGCAGAGGATTGGAAACGATTTAAAGCAGATACATTAAAAACCTGTTTGTTGGATGTAACTTTAGAGTTACTTTAATGGTTAAAGAAACGAACATTACTGTCACAAGGTGTAAAAATATATTAAGACAGAAAGACGATTTCCCAGAAATATTTTTGAACGAAGTGTAAAATTACCATTAGTTCAAGTAAAGAGCATCGACACTAGTGCCAAAAGCACTGAAATACAGATTCTTAGATAGATATATATAGGTGACATTTCTTCTTTTCGACCACCCTCATAGCAGCGCCCCCTGTGGTTACTAAATATAACAATGTCATCTGTTAAAGTTGAGAAAATCTTCCTGATTTGTCATTAGAGCTTTCCATTTAGTTGATATTTATACTCCAAAGTTTTGAAGACGATGTACCTTAAGGTTTAGTGAATACATCTAATTCTTACAGGATTTTTCTTTCTTTTTGACGCCTTGCTGTCGGAAGCTGTCGCCTAAGCTGACACATGTTTGTTTCTCTTTCTCCACAAGCGGTTAGATCTCGCGTTTAGTCCCGCGCTTAAGATTGCTGATGGCGGGAAAAACGACTCCGGTTCTCGCATGTTGCACTTGTGATCGGCAGGAAACGGATAATTACAACGATGGTTGTGCTCGTCAACACGTGTTCTTGAAGAGCTCTAAATTTCATGGTGCTACTTATCTGACGACTTAAGTCGAGAATCTCTCTCAATGTCAAAAGCGCCACCTGTAGGGAGTAAGTATTTTTGGGAATGTCAAAATGCCTGCCCCATGTAGGGTTGGAAGGACTTCAGACTGTTAACTAAGTGTTTAGTTAGAGTCTGGTTAGTCACCATAGTGATTAGTAGATTGTTACCTTTTGAATTACATCCCCTTGAAGTACAGACAAGTAAAGAAAATTTTGACGTATGTAGAAGAAAAACAAACCTATCAAGTTACTGTGGATTAATTCAGTACAATCTTAAGTCATGACTTCGAGAGACAAGTATTTTGAAAGGCACCTAATTACTTCCGTGTCAATGTCAAATCTTTCATTATTTCGATAATATCGGTTCTGTGGTATACACGTTAAATTCTATGTCTTTCAACCTTTATGTTGTCTTGTACGCAAACAGATTTGAATCTCACTCAATTTAAGGGAGGAGATTTTCTTATATAGTTTATGAAGGAAAAAACACACACTATACGAACACGTTCTACATATGTCAGCGAACAACTTTATTCTTCTAACTGCTGTATCCTTCAGTAGCTAAGCGAAATTTTTGAAGGCTTATAACATATAAGTCGTGTTTCGATACAAGCAGTTGGCAGAGTACAGATAGCCAATTGTATAGCTTTGTGCCTCACAAAACCCAAGTGCGAGATTGAACATTTATCTGTACTGTGTACTTTTTTTTTATTAAGATTCATTTGTTTGCCTGTTTATTATTTAAACGCAGATCTACATAATGGGCCTATAGAAGGAATAAAACCTCTAATTTTAACATTATAAACCTTCTAGAATGTCACTGAGCCAACAGAGGAGACTTATCTTTTAATAATTAAACATAAAGATAATATTTTAGAATAATAGAAGATAAGAGAATAAACTAAATGTTTTAACTATAGCATTATAATTAAGATCTGGACTTTACCACACTTATTGCCCTAATTGACGCTCAGTTGACGTGGTAGCCATTCGCAGGTATTTAAAAAAGGAGAATATTCTACAGTGATAAGATGCCAATGCCATCTAGTGTGAATCAATAACAAGACACCAGAACATTTTACCATGACGTATAAAGCATTATTATAATCTGATTTCATATGTCATAAAGTGTATTAGCTATTTTATTGTTGTTTTATATGTAACTTAAAGGCATATTTAATTGAGAAGGTATACAAGAGCTATCGGTAAATGGTTTAGTTTTAAACAAATTGTACTTTTGGTATTTTCTCGGTAAACTTTGTTTTGGAAACAGTCATGGATGTAGGATAGACTAGTCTCTTGATACTGAATATTTTATATTATGTGTGGAATCTGGAGTTAGCCTGTTGACTTCTAGATGTCAGGCAACATTCAATAAGAAAATTCTGGTAAATCCGCGCTATTTCCGTATTCACTTTGTTGGTGTTCTACAATATACAAACAAAATATATTACACTTTGGACAGTTGTTTTGTTTTTTTGCATATATCGTTCCTGTGTTGGTAATTAACGTAAGATTCCTAGCTGTCTATTATTATGTAAAACGAAGAAATTCTAAACGTGAAAAACCAAATGTATTATTTTAAACAGTACTAGGTTGAGCGTGGTCTCATGATTAGCGTGCCTGGACTGTGAATCCGAAGATTTATTATTCACGTCCCGTTGTCGAAACAAAACAAACTTGTTCCAATTTCCGGATTGTAGGTGCAATATAAGAGTAGCAGTCGGATGCAGCTATTTGGTCAGATAAGAATAATCCACGAGATCATTTATTTTCACATAAACCATCATTTCAAAATTAAGAACGGTTATGTATGAAAATTGTGAGAAACAAATTAAACAAGATATGTTTATAAAATAATTTCACTATTTCCCATTTCAAACCGTTTAAAACTATAAAATAAATGCATTCCGTCCATTGTCTAAAGGATAGTATACCCTTTAGATTGAAATTAAGCAAAATCACACTTTTTCCCCTAGAACAATACATACGTCAAAGTATTGTATAAAACAAGGAAAAACGTTGAAATAGTTTGCTACCTGTAACAGTTAATTTATTTTGCTACAAAGATATACTCAGAGCAATATTAAGGCTATGGCCGGTTGGGCCATGGCCCAGGGCTCGGCACATTAAGTATGTTTTGTTTTTTTTCTCACGTATATTCTTGGCCTCTCTCTCTCGGTCTCTCTTAAAATATTTAAGATGGCCTGGGACCTCGCAAGTTCTTGGTCTGGTCCTGGTTATATTGTATTCTCAAATTACTTTTAACCTCACTGAGATCATTTTAATACAACATGATAGAATAAACGACCTTTAATCCTCAAATTACTGACTTGTATCTATACAGTTTACTAGCGTGCATTGTATTGAATAATTTTGTATTGTGTTTTACGGCTCTCAGTGTAAAAAAAAAAGACAGAAATATTGGGTAAAAGCGTTCGTTTTTATGTATGAATTAAATATTTCTATAGACTCTTTAACCAATAAAGTTATGGATCCTCAAGATCTTTTGTCCATGAATAGTTTCAGGTTTGGAATTTCGCACAAAGCTACTCGAGGGTTATCTGTGCTAGCCGTCCCTAATTTAGCAGTGTAAGACAGCTAGTCATCACCACTCATCGCCAACTCTTGGGCTACTCTTTTACCAACGAATAGTGGGATTGACCGTCACATTATAACGCCCTCACGGCGAAGATGTTTGGTGCGATAGTGATTCGAACCTGCGATCCTCAGATTACGAGTCAAAAACTGGACGTCACGACAATATTTAGTAACTAGGCAAAATTGGATGTTACATTACTTGTAACATTTACAAACTATATAGAATTGAACATTTACCGACCAGAAAAAAACTTAATGTCACATTACTAGTAAAACTTACTACCCAGTGAAAATTGAGCGTCATATTACTCGTAGCATTTACTAACTAGAAAAAAATGGCCAATGACAAGTAGTTCAGTACTGACAATTGTATACTGACACTTATTTCCAATTGTAATACCCTTAAGTAATATAACAGTAAAGTATCTCTCTTAGTTGAAATTACAGCAGCTTTTACATTTTTAAATATTTTATATTTATTAATTATTAAACTTTAACAGATTTCCTAATTTAATTAAACGTGTACATCTAGAATTTTTAAAAATTATTTCCTTTCAAACACTTCTCAGGTGACTCGACTTGAAATATTGTGGCTTTAGAATTTAGGCTAGATCCTCTGAAGAGATGGGTTAAATAAATAACCCATTACCTAGCTTTTTAAACAAAATCACTCTAATTTATAGTTTGTTTTATATAAAAATAGTAATATTATTATAAAAAAACTATAAAATGATTAAATTTAATTGTAATTTGATGAAATAAACTAACTGTAACAACATACAGTCGAGTAAGTTATAAAATAAACAGTCAAGAAGTTGTTCATACATATCGCTTATTACGGCTTTGAGTGAACCTCAATATTGATTGTTCAGTCATATATTTAGTAGT
Source organism: Tachypleus tridentatus (assembly GCF_004210375.1). Lineage (NCBI taxonomy): Eukaryota > Metazoa > Arthropoda > Merostomata > Xiphosura > Limulidae > Tachypleus > Tachypleus tridentatus. Next base: position 106,234,673 of record NC_134832.1, read on the forward strand.
ATACAATTGGTGGTGATGAAAATGCACGAAAAAGAATTAAATATTTGCAGTAAAGTCACTCTTATCTATCGCCATTTTCATTGTAATCGTATTAAAAGAATTATCTGACAGCCAAGAGATATTTTCGATTAAAATTTGCAATTAATCTTTGTTAGCACATATTCTTTGCTTGTAGTTCATTCTGATAGTGTTCTAAAACGACGATAAGATATTTTTAAAACGTCCGAGAGATGGCAGGACATGCAACAAGGCCACTTGTTCTTTTAATTCTTATAACTCTATGGTTCATCTAAACTACATAACAAAATCGTCCATATAATATATTTAATTTCTTTTACTTTTATATGGGAATGTAATTCAGTGTTTTTATAATAACTTAAATAATGGAAAAGAACAAGTAAATATTAATAATTATTTCATATGTTAAGTAGCTCCAAAAGAGGGAGTGCCAATATTTTCAGACTCCTATTTCTTTGAGACAAATCCTCTGTCAGCTCAGTCAACCTTAAGACATTTCATAAACATTAAATGCTATACGCTAGTATGAATGGTTGAAACAATATAAACGAAGAACACTTAATTATTTACGAAAGACGACAACAACAACAATTATGAACAGCAGTGAAGAAGGTATAGCTTATAGCAACGTTTTGTTCATTTTTCTTCAAACATAAAACATTTAGCAGCTTTGATGGCAAACTTCAGTTACACAAACAAAAAAAAACATGATAACCTAGCAATATCGAAAAGAGTTAGACGAAATGACCAAATAGCTGGCACTTTCAAATGATTAGATGAATTCGGAGTTAGGATAACATTGAGTTTCCTTGACGTTTATTCCTACGAAGAGTGGGAATGTCCGTGACATTATAACACCCCCATAGCTGATAGGGTAAGCATGATTGGTGTGACAGGGATTCGAACTCACGACCCTCAAACTGAAAGAATAAAGCTTAAATTAGGGTGTTGAATAATTATTAAGATAAACATTAAGTATATTCCGTCAAAATAAACTAAAATAAATAAATAAATAAACCTGTTATAACGATCAATAATATTAAATGAATATAGTTTAGACAAAACGATTTACATTTTTTTTTTTTTTCGAATGAATAACAAATTTACTGATTACGTTGTGTGATAGTTACACTTATGTTTATTAATTGTACCGTATTTGTAGTCATAATCTTTTTTATGGTAATAAATACCATCTGTATACACTTACTTAAAATAAACGTGTGTTATGCTCGGAGATACTGAAATATGAAAACATTTTTCTTTTCTTTATTACTAGTTAACAATTGCAATTGTTACCAGATGGCAGTAGCTCCATAATAATTTAACTTTGACATCCATGAACGGGAGATGGCATGGCCTAGTGGTTAAAGCTACGCTTCACTCACAAAACATTTTCTGCTTCCCCACAACCCTATTTTGGGAACTCTGATGAGCAAGACGAATGTTAAAAGTGCACGAGATGTGATAAAAGTAACAATTATAATTAATGACGCTTACTCAAACCATAACAAATAGTAGATTTGTTTAGTGTCCCCCCAGTGACACTGCGGTACGTCAGCGCACTTAAAGATTTACAAACCGGATTTCGATACTCGTGGTTGGCGCAGCATAGACAGTCCATGGTGTTACTTTGTGCTTAACTGCAAACAGATTTGTTTGGTTTCTTTATTATCAATAGTTAATTATATGTAACATTTTTAATACGAAACACATACAACCATACACCTGAAAACAAAAAGAAAGAATCATTAGTTAAAAATAAACATGGCTGATAACACGAAATCTGAAGGTTCAAAATAGTGGACTGTAGATCTTATACTAGTTCTTATTTTGTTATACATAAATGCCCGTACTGGCACAGCGGTATGTCTGCGGAAATACAACGCTAGAAACTTGGCTTCGATACCCAAGTGTGGCTTTGTGCTTAACTACAAAAATTAACTACATCTACATCAACTATTATGCTTGAGGGCCGGGTGAGTTAAGGCGTTCGACTCGTAATCTGAGGATCGCGGATTCGAATCCCCGTCGCACTAACCATGCTCGCCCTTTCAAGCGTGGGGGCGTTATAATGTAGCTGTAAATTCTACTATTCGTTAGTAAAGTGTAGCCCAAGAGTTGGCAGTGGGTGGTAATGATTAGGGTAAAAGAATAGCCCAAGAGTTGGCGGTAAGTGTGATGACTAGCTACCTTCCCTCTAGTCTTACACTTCTAAATTAGGGACGGCTAGCGCAGATAGCCCTCGAGTAGATTTGCGCGAAATTAAAAAATTATGCTGCAAAATATACAGGGTGTTTGGAAAGTCACTGTGCAGTTTTGTCTGTTAATAAATATATAAGTGCACAGTGACTTTCCGAACACCCTGTATATGCACACGGGTAAATATTTAATAAAAATAATTTATGGCAGGGGTGGAGAAAACAATTTTTGTTGGTCAGACCACTGATAACAGTGTGAAGTGTAGAGTGTACAGCCTTAACCACTTGGTTATGTCGGGCTTCCACCGAACTACGTAGCTGATCATTTGAACTGTATGATGACGAAAACGTTTTAGTGCAATGCTCAAATGTTTGAAGATTTTGTGAAAAGCATTTTGAGTGAAAATCAATGTTATTTTTCTACTTTATTTGTATAAACTATGTTTCATTCGAACCTGTTTCTATGAGTAAACATTTTATTCTGACATATAATTCTTTCCAATATTCATGTAAAATGATCTTTTTCCAAACTTCTATAAGGTTTAGACGCAAAGTAAAACTATTTTAATTAAATACCATAGATGAAGTGGAACCAATCAACATTGAAACATGATAATCCTTATACAGTACCGAGTTAAGCGAAGAGATCGTACAAAGAGACGACTCCAAGAAGAGTCGTATTTAATATTTTTTCAAGGATGCACTTTAAATGCACACGTGCTGTCTTAGTTTACAATATTTCAAGCTGGCGACTTTACATATTATTAATTAAAGGCAGAGCAACGTGCTTGGTAGTAAATTAAGTAGGTGTTTACTAAATTCAACTTGATAGTGTACGCCATATTTCATTATCTAAAACATGGTCGAAGTTTGACACGTTAAAAAAAATGGAGATAATCAATCTATCCATCCATCTATCGGAAGATTAAATTCTGAATTAAATCTCAGTAATAACGTGACGGGCTTGGCATGGCCAAGCGCGTAAGGCGTGCGACTCGTAATCCGAGGGTCGCGGGTTCGCACCCGCGTCGCGCTAAACATGCTCGCCCTCCCAGCCGTGGGGGCGTTATAATGTGACGGTCAATCCCACTATTCGTTGGTAAAAGAGTAGCCCAAGAGTTGGCGGTGGGTGGTGATGACTAGCTGCCTTCCCTCTAGTCTTACACTACTAAATTAGGGACGGCTCGGTGCAGTGGGCTAACAACCTACTCACTTAAATACTTGTGGAAGAATCCGAGAGCGATTGCGGCCCTATGTTCCTAGATGGAATCTAATGGTGATAGCTAACTAACTAATAACGTGACGACGTGATGCAGTTACTGCGCATGCGCATAATCAATCCCAGTCTGTTTTCGATAAAATATTATAAATTAAATTCGTTTTGTCTTTATTCCTGAACTAACAACGTAATATAATAAAACCTATTTTACCTTAGTTTTATTTGCTACTTCCGTTTCTACCGTAAAGCGGTATCTAACCATATTAATCATAAGTGTATAATCTAGCGCCCTGCATGGCCAAGTGTCTTAAGGCTCTACACTCGTAATCTGAAAGTTGCGGGTTCGAATCTCCGTTACACCAACACCTGCTCGCCATTTCAGCTGTGGGGGCATTATAATGTTACGGTCAATCCCTCTATGCGTTGGTAAAAGAGTAGCCCAAGAGTTGGCAGTGAGTGGTGAAGACTAGCTGCCTTCCCTCTAGTCTTACATTGCTAAATTAAAGACGACTAGTGCAGATAGTCCTCGTGTAACTTTGCACAAAATTCAAAAACAGACAAACAGGTCGGTGAGGTTTTTTTATGGATCCAGCCTCTATAAAGGTTATGGTTTTCTTGTTAAAACATTTTGTTTTTGAAGAAATTAAAATTTTCGTCTAACTGGCACGTTGTGCACACATGAAATAAGCTGCCCTAGAATTTAAATATAGCTGTCTTTAAATTTTAAGCTACAGACCAGAAAAAATGCTGCCAACCAATAGTATTTACCATCACAAGAGCTTCGTAAGGTCTTTGAAATGAACATCGAGATTGACTGTCACTTTTAAAACGCGTTCACAGCCTTAAAGTGCAAAGTTTGGGGTGTTTACAATAGATTATGCTAACCGTTTGATCAAAACAACCCAGAAAAATAATAAGAGTGAGAAATATAAGCCATTTCTCGGCCATAAATCTGCATATGTAGTGAACCAAGAGAAAAGATAGCAAAATAAGTGTCTTGAATATGCTATTAAAATAGATTAGTACTAATATTGTGCCATTTCCAACTATCGGCCATGTTATAACCACTTCCATCTGTAGTGTGCTAAATGAAATGTTCGCGCAAACCCACGGATGATACGCATATAATAGCGACACACTAGGAGCAGTTGCAACTAAATGGTTAATTTATAATTAGTACAATACGCTGTTACGCACAATATAAAACGAAAGTGAATAAGCTGTACAATCCGCTAGCATTTTCTATTTACTTTAAATAGAGCAGTAAACCTGTTTACATGCTACCACAAGTTTATCAATGTGTGACTACGAAAAATTATTCCAAATGTCTTGTATTATTCCCTACAATTCAACCAAGTTGTTTGTTTGCCGTTGGATCTTCCCAGTTTCTACATAAGCTCATTAAGTCTCAATAATATTCACATCAGGACTTTGTGCAAATCAAGCTATGTGAGTGATTCTTTCAGATATCGTTTCACCACACTTGGTTTTGTGTCTGAGAGCATGGATTTGAATCTACTTGTATCAACCAGCAATCAGGGTGCCATAAATTTTGTGTACGTCTCCAACACCATCGGCGTATGTGGACAAGTTACAAACTGTTTAAGATGATTTACAGAGATTCAATTATATACTGAGTTCTAACAAGATGTACAGGTTATGGTAAGTATTCATTCTGATCAGCTAAAAAAGCAGTGACATAGATACTGGGTGTGCAATGTGTACCTGAAAAGTGTTTAAATGTTAGTTGTTCTTAAACACTCGAAAAACATTATTATATTCAAATATGGTGATATTTATAATGTAACATATTATCAAGCGTGTATCTAAGGCCACACTAGAAATCCCTCAGATAATGAACTACTGCACTTCACCACTAGAGTCGACATAAAAATAAGAGCAGTTGATCATGCCATATTACATTACAAAACTTCCACATCACACAAGAAGTGATTTCCAGTAAAATGTACTCATTTAACTGCAAATTGACTGTTGAAACACAAGATAGGAACGACTAGCTTTTCTTCTCGCTCAATCTTTCTTTCAGTAACCATCCAGCACAGCCCAGCATAGCCAGGTGGTTAGGGCGCTAAACTCGTAATCTGAGGGTCGAGAGTTCAAATCCAAATATGCTCGCCCTTTCAGCTTTGGGGCGTTATAATGTGACGGTTAATCTCACTACTCGTTAGTAAAAGAGTAGCCCAAGAGTTAGCGGTGGGTGGTGATGACTAGCTGCCTTCCCTTTAATCTTACACTGCTAAATTAAGAGCGGCTAGCGCAGATAGCTCTCGTGTAGCTTTGCGCGAAATTAAAAAAAAAACAACCATGCTGCAGATGTTAAACTTAAGATTTTTATTTTCTGTCACTTAAATACTTCATTTCAAGTACATAACATATAGAATGTATAAGTACATGAACGTACGTCTCTTTTTCCTTTAATAGAAAGTTTAATTAATTCTTTCAAACGCACCTTCCCTTGGTTTACTGATAAGGTTCAACACCACAGAAATATTTTGCTTCGAAGCATTTATTTTTCATGACTTGAATGTTTTTATAATCGCAGAATAGAATTTTGAATGAGAAATTCTTGCAATGTAACCTTCCCAAAAGGGCTCAATTTTAGGCACCACAGGAGTTTACAAATTACCACACTTCAACTGGATTGAGACAGGATTGACAGAACTTTCAAGCTATATAATCACAGGTTACGGGTATTACCAGAAGCAAGGTTATTAAATTTTCAAATTGTTATCGTTTTCAATTTAAATCATTAAGCATAAGCTCTCTCAGAGGTTCGTATTCTGTCACTGATATGTTATTGACCAGTTAAAGTGTGCCAAAAAAAGAAAAATGGAGCTTTATTACTTTTAAATTAAAGTCAAAACTCTTGTCTGAATAAGAATTGTGCCAAAGCTAATAATGTATTACCCTAAGATGTTAAATGTACAGAATGTATCATAGAAACAGTAACGTACAACTGATATACTGTTTTATTTTAACATAAGCAGTAAGTTGACAACAAAAGAATTTGCATATGTATTCTCACGTATAAGACTTTTGTGGCTTGTAGTGACAACTTCAACCAAAATGACTCTTATCTCCTAAGTGATCGCAGTATAAAGAGGAATAGAAAATATATTAACTTGAATGTGAGTCTTAAACAACTAAATCAATGAACATATAATAACTTGAAACTTTAATTTATAATTCCCTGAGTCCGTATAAGCCCTTCTAAATGAACACCAATGATAAATTAGTTACTTTTACCTTGAATATCACTGGTAATGATTAATGAGTAATCAAGGTCTAAAGTTGGCCAGTGATATAATATGCGGAGATACAATAACCTGTTGAAGATTAATTATGACGCATATTTCAATCAATAATATCATTAATTGAACTGCTACATAAATGCTCACCAGTGGCACACTGGTGCGTCTGGGGGCTTATACTACTAAAAACTGGGTTTCGGTTTGTGTAGCTTTGTGTATATTAACAAAACAAACCAACAAGTCACATAAACAAGCAGGATATGAAGTTATGCGCGAGTCTTACTTTGAGAATAATAAAAACGCTTCCGAAATTACAGCAGCTTTAGTTTTCCCTTAATAGAATATCTCTAAAACCAGGTCATAAGCACATTGGAGGTCCTGATTTTCCGTCATTCCTTGATTCTGTTCTATATCTCACCTCTAGCATTCTTACATCGTGTCTCTGTGCACAAGCATGTAATTCATCTCCTTACTTTGTTAACTGTCCACAGTTTTCGTTTATTTTACTGCCATAATTCTGCAGAGGTGATGGCTAAATAGTATTGCTGGAAGGTTCTGGTGATGATTCTCGTGGCTGCTAGTGATTCTACACAAACCATGTTAATGATGCAGTCGGAAGTGTATAGTTGACTGAGTAGCAGCGTCGATAGCTTCATTGCTACCTTGATATAACATCATAGGTAGGAGATTTTTTTCTCACCATTCTTTGAGGTCTCATCCATAGCGAAAGCTAAGGCCCAGCATGACCAGGTGGGTTAAGGCGTGCGACTCGTAATCTAAGGGTCGCGGGTTCGAATCCCCATCACACCAAAACATACTCGCTTTTTCAGCCGTGGGGGCGTTATAATGAGATGGGCAATCCCAATATTCGTTGGTAAAAGAACAGCCCTAGAGTTGACAGTGGATGGTGATGACTAGCTGCTTTCCCTCTAGCCTTGCACTGCTAAATTAGGGACGGCTAGTGCAGATAGCCCTCGAGTAGCTTTGCGCGAAATGCAAAAATAAACCATAGCGAAACTCTTACTAGGCTGTTCAAGCATCTTACGCAGGTTCTTTGTTTTGAATGGAGGAGTTCCAAATGTTCCGCCAACAATTTCTTTACTCAGATATCAATGGCTGTGAGTTTAAGGATTTTGGTTGACTTTGTATTGGTTGAAAGGCCCATTCCCGTCAATACTTTGATTAGGATGATGTTTTGCATGTAACTATTTCTAAATACATTAGGATAATCATTTCAAAAAACTCCCCTTCCCTTGCAGTTGGTTATAATAACGTGTGATTCATTGATCTCTAGAGCAGAGTAATACAGTTCTGAAAAGTATGTAACAGGATGTTTCATGCGAGTGAATACACACTGGTGTAAACTTTGCTAGTTTTCCCTATATCGTAGTTTAAAATATGCTGGGTGCAGAAGTCTTTCATCTTCCACTCTGGTGCTAACTTTACTAGTTTTCTTCATGTCAGAGTTGTTGTTGTTTTTTTTTAAATAAAAGAAAGAGAGCTGCTTATGTTGTTTTCATATAGTGCACAGTTACACAATGAGCTATATTCACGCCTGGAATTTAACCTGGAATTTTAGTGTTGTAAGTACGTTAAGAAAGAATAAAACAGATGTTCAATATGAATTTTTGCTAAAAAAAGTGAAAGTTTCAAAAAACAATTACGCTATGTTTCTGGTTAGAGTAAAGACAGTGTTTGTCATTCTATGCCTAAGGCAGAGTTAAAGTATTGTTTTTAGGTTGAATTCGTGCATAACATATATAAATGTACATTAATAAAATCTAGACATTGTGTTCAAACCTAAATGGGAAAACAGCAATAAAACACTTGGTTCTTCGCTACGCAACGTTAGTGTTGTTGTATAAGTGAAATATTCTCATCCTATACTTTAGAACAGCAGTTTTTCCCTTTGTTTATATTATACTTCTTATAACACAGTCCCAACTACAAGGTCTTACGACTCGAAATACTGTTAAGCCCAAGTAATAATATTTTTATGTCTTTCTGTGGCTTGTTGACAACAGTAGAAGCTGTTAACACTATTTTCTAAGCTTCTGAAGTCGTGCCAAGGTAATTGCTCACAGTACGTAGAGAACATGCATTAACTAATAGGACTGTAAAAATGCATGTGAAGAATAATTGGGCATAATTAGTCTTTGTATCCTTCTCTCCATGGTTAAAGTGTTCGACTCGTATTCTGAGGGTCGCGGGTTCGAATCCCCGTCATATCAAACATGTTCGCCCTTTCAGCCTTGAGGACGTTACAATGTGACGGTCAATCCAATTTTTCTTTGGTAAAAGAGTAGCTCAAGAGTTGACGGTGGGTGTTGATGACTAGGTGCTCTCCTTCTAGTTTTACACTACTAAATTAAGGACGGCTAGCGCAGATAGCCCTCGTGTAGCTTTGCGCGAAATTAAAAAAAAAAGCAAAACATCCATGGCTAAAATCTTAAGATCCACTAACATAACATTTACCCATGTTTTTAAGTTTGTAATTAAAATAAACAGAAATCTCGTACTAACGTTAATGAGCAATGATTCTAGCTTAAGTTTGAAAAGGTTGTTCATTTTATTATGTCAGAAAAGTAGTAAAAAACAAATGTTTTTGAGTAAAGGAATCTAAAGTAACTTTCAGAATGACTGTTTAATATATTACACGTACAAAATAGACTATGTTTTATTTTCTCTCTGTTTTCTCCCTTCCGTCTCCCTTTTTTTTATTGGTTCTATTTTTCAACATACTAAAAATATTTCCTCATGCTTACTTGCGTTATAAGTATCGTTGTTACAGGTAAACATCTCTAGTTAATTGTGGTCAATATGCACATTCAGTGAAAAAAACAATAATTACTTATTTATTTTTTGCTAGATGAGATGGTTGTGATGGAATATTATACCTTGGCATCAGCTATGCTTTGACTGTTAGAAAACTACTATCTCAGAAATAAACAGGGCGAATTTTAGCTAAAGTGGCGTGATATGATACTTTTACAAGTCACTCAAAAAAATGGCATTAGTAACTTAATTCTGTCAAGAATACTGCCAAGACCAAACTGTGAGAATGAATACTAGGCTTACGTTATTATGTAAGGAATTGGTAATTGGATTTATGGGATTATTTCAATGAGAAAAAAAAAGATTTATTTTTGTTATGGATGGTTTACATTTAAATAGTTTAGGAACTGGCTTGTTTGCAACAATAATAATCAACACGACTGTAAAACCAACTTTAAACTAGGATTACTTAGTGGAGAGGAGCAGAATAATAAGAAAAACACATAAGAACAAAGTCAAAAGGTAGTTTTAATCGTTGAAGCTAAACTGTTGTATTAGATGTCTGAGAAATCAAACTGGTGATTTTTGTGAATTAGTGCACTAGTCGGAGGAGGGTATTTTAATATAATTGAAACCTAGCTAAATGTAGACATTTGTGATGAAAACCCTTTTTTGAAATACAGAGTTATAAATTGATTAATAGGAATAGAGTCTTAAGAATGTAATTAATAGGAATAGAGTCCTAAGAATGTGATTAATAGGAATAGAGTCCTATGAATAAGAGTCACAGAGAGTTCAAATTGAGGATATCTATTACAAACACTAATAGAAAAATACTTTGAGTTGAAAGTTGTTACAGGCCACCAGATAAAACTAATGAAAGTAATGGGAAACTCTGTAGGGAGGTAAAGAATTCAACCTTCAATAATGGTATAATTTTGAGAGATTTTAAATTCTGTTGTATAGATTGTGAATTCTCAAATAATGAAGCAGACAGGTTTTTATAAACTGTTCAAGAAGTGGCTAGGAAGCCTACTATGTACAACGCTATTTTAAAATTATTGTTAACTTATTATGAATAGATATTTGATATGGTAAAGGATGAGAAATGTCTGGGTGCAAATGTCCATCTCTTAGTTAGATTTGATGTTTTGAATGCATATGGAGATAAGTAATAATGAGAATAAAAAACAAATTTAAAAATAGGCAGGCATGTTCTTTATCCATAGAAAATAATGGCTGCATGTAAAAAAAACACCAAGGATATACGGATAAAATGAAAGAAAATCATAATAAGCATAATAGGTTTAAATTCATCGCAATAATGAGAGATTTAAAGAATTATAGAAGACAGAGAGGGTTAATGGTGAAACAGTATGTTAGAATGAAAGAGGGACCTTTGATAAATGATACTGTTAAGCTCATCTCATGATTATAGGATGGTTGGGTTATTGAGCCTTAAATTTTTATCAGTTTTTAGTAATAACGGCTTAGGCAATATGCCCAACCTGAACAGTTGATATATTGAAATCAAGTTGAACAAGATGATCATATTAATTCTGAAATTATTAAGAAAAATTATAAAGAATGATAAATCTCCTGGAACAGATAATATTTACTTGAGGGTTTTGAAGGATGTTAAGAATTGAATATGAGAACTAATTGTTATTATTTTTCTACTTACTTGAATAGAGTGAAGATGCCAGAAGATTGGAATCTGACTAGTACTAATATTTTTGAAGGGCGTTGATAAAAATGGTCCCACTAGTTATAGACATCTTCGTCTTACATCGGTTGTAGTAAAGTTTTCGAAAAGTCTGGTAAAAGGTGTTTTATAAAGTCTTTTAACAAAGTTTAAAATTTTATTGGATATTCAATATAGTTTAACTAGAAAAAATCTTGCCCTACTAATATTTTTATACTCTTTAAAGAGGTTCCTGGTTATGTAGATGAGGGTTTAGGTGTGGATGTGGTGTATCTGGATTTTCAGAAAGCATCTAAAAAGGTGTCACATAATAAGCTTACTAAAACGTTATCTTTATTGATGTGGGGGAGACGTTGGCTCATTAGAATAGAAAACTAGCTAGATAGAAGAAAGCAGGGGATTTTTATAAATGGAGTTTAGTCAAACTGAATTAATGTCACGAGCGAATTATTTCTGGATTTATTGCTAGGACCTCTGCTCTTTTTGTTTCCACAATTATAAAGGTTATTTAAATTTGCTAATAACATTAACAATTTGGATGTTGCTATATGTGAGGAGGATGTTACTGTCTTACAAAAGAATTTGGATTATTTGATTAAATAAATAGAAGATGGTTTTTAATTATAATAAATGGAAAGTAATGCGTGTGTGATATAATACTTTGAATTATAATTTTGATTGGAATAACCTTAGCAGAGATATGGAAGAAAAGGATCTCTGTGTTCTGGTTGATCAATTCTTTGAGCCAAACAAGCAACGAGTTGTTGCTAGTGGCGATGCAAATAGAACTTTAGATTATATCTATAGGAATATTGAATAAAAGTCTAAATAGGTTATAATGTAATCTTTGGCTCAGTTTGAAGTACTATCTTCAGTCGTGGACTCTTTATCTCAGAAATTGTTGTGAAGGATTCAAAGGAGGGATACCAGGATGATTTATATCTGGATGGAAATGTTATCATGTGAGGATACATTAAGTTCTCTGAACTTGTCTTCTCTTGAGAAAAAAAAAACAATTAGAGGGGATCTACTTGAGGTGTTTAAGATTGGTAAGGGATTTGATAGTGTTGATATATCACCTTGTTCATATGTAATGGAGAGACAGGATGGACTAGGTGACAGAAATATAAATTTGAGTATGGAAGAAATCACTTTCACTTCAGTTTTGTTTTTTTTTACAATTTTTCGCAAAGCTACAGGAAGGCTATCTACGCTAGCCGTCCCTAATCTAGTTGTGTAAAACTAGAAGGAAGGCAGCTGGTCATCACCACCCACCGTCAACTTTTGGGCTTCTCTTTTACCAAAGAAGAGTGAGATTAATTAAAACATTATAACGCCCCCACGGATGAAAGAGAGAGTATATTTGGTAGAAAAAAGTGTCGAGCTCACGACCCTTACAATACGAGTTAAGCGCCCTAACCACTCCCCTAATCTGAGGGGCACTTATTTCACAGATTAGGTATATTAATGTACATGCAAATCGTATAGTCATTTGTTCTTTGCCTATCAAAATCTATGTATATTTGTGTAAAAATCAATATATGTATCCGGTATATAATTAAATATAAACTACTTTGTGGCTACGTTTAGTTTCTTATACATAGAATCACTCAGGTGTTGTAAGAAAATTAATGATTATATGCACAAATATACTTATTAATGTTCTTACAACACCAGATGTTAGTTATAATTACTTTACCGACAACTTTGACAATGTATTATCATTTGCTCTCTTGTTTAAAAATAATTATATCTGTAATTCAAATCACAGAAGTCTAAAGGTAAATTGGATGATCGGCAATATAGAGAGTATACGGGATAAAAGTAAACTAATGATGAATTCTTGTGTCAAGATTGTGGTACATTTATGATTTCGTATATCTGGTTTGTATTTTCGCTGATTGAAAATTCTGCTGCAGGGAAGAAATGAGAAAAGAGGGGTGAGGGTTCTGTTTCCCTCCCTTATAGAGTAGACATTTGTGATTCTTTCAGAAAGCTCACAGAAATATGTGTCCTAAAGATGTAAAAACAAATACGGGAGCTAGATCACTATGGTATATAAGATAGGCTCAAGCGTGTTAGTCTAAAGGTAAATATTTTCAAGAAATACACGGGATAAAAAATATCCATATAAAATAAGTTTATAAAAAGTGACAATTAAAACAATGACATTAAACAGAAAATGTGAGAAAATCTTTATGGACGAAAAGCGTTATCTTTCTGGTGCTTGAGATCGAAAATTAAAGAATAAAAAAAATGCAGATGAATAGAAAACCAAAAGTGACTTTTATCAAGTTTTTCTTTTTCAATGCAACACATTAAAATAAACTGAAGATGCTGCCATAGGCACGAATCAATAATAACTGATAAAAAAACTAGTGTTATAATTTTTTGATATGCTGTGCCAGAACTTAAAAAAAAATTTTGACAAAGACAATTCTTGCAAATAATTAAGCAAAAAGCAAAACACACTTGAATGTTTGATCTGAGCTGACTGATGACAGAAATGATAAACATTAGTGGATTGTATCTGCCTATGTTCTATATACAAGCCGAACATCTTAGACAACAATAATTACTTGATCTGTCATAGCCACGGGGACATTTGAAGTTGATAAGGTTAATACCAATGAACATTTCTTTTTTGAGAGACACAACTATTGCTGTTATGAATTTGTTCTATAAGTAAACTTCGGACAATATTCAATTTAATTTAAGACTTACGAAGTCGAATGTTTAAAATGTGGCTAACAACTGCTGTGATGTACTAAGGCAATGACGTTCTTTGATTTCATTTAAAGCACACATATATTTACTTCTCTACTTTAACTCAACATTAGACAATATTGTTGCGTGTTTCCAAATTAACTGGGAAGCCACTGGATGGCGCGCAATAGAAAGATAAATTTTAAACGTTCACTTATTCTTATACCACTGAGAATGTCTACTACAGTTCTGTCTCTACTTCAGGAGAGAACACCCACTTATGAGCAAAGTTGCATTTTGAAGCGAAATTAATATTGCTGCCAATATCCTAAGTTTCAAATAGTGCGTGGTAAGACTTGCCGCATGAGAGCGACATAGATGTTGCAAAACAATGTCTTGAGCTATTCTACAAAAACGAAAGATGTCCCTCACCAATAAAGAACGAGGGAAAGCTTTAAAAAGGAATTGGTGGATATACTAGGTCTTTAAAAAAAGATAAAGAAAAAAAGGGTGGATTGAAGTAGGGAGAATCACTTATTTATTTCTCTCTGAAACAACAGAATCGCTAACGGAATAATATAAAATTATCTTACTTCATCCACACACACACACAAAAATCTTCAAGATCAATCTATTTAACAACACAGTCGATAAAGCCATGGAAATCACAGGGCGAGGTTCAGCAAGTAAAGATTCATAAGAGACTTACTAAAACATACATGGATCTCCAAAATGATTTATCGTAAGCGAAACGTCTGATGCCAGTGCAATAGAACTGTGTGTTAACTTGCAGGCTTACTAACGGACACTATTTAAAATGACTATACACAGTGTATTACAATACAGGTTTAAGAATAGATTATTATGATCATTTCCTAACATTTTTATTACATTGATAGTTTTGCTTACTTTTCCTATCCCAATTAATGAATTAATTACGTTTAACCAGAGATCAATCATGACACAAACAAGACTGATTAGAAAAGCTTTTACAATCCGTCATGGATTGCATCTAACCAGAAACCAACCACGGCACAAACAAGACTGATTAGAGTTGTCGCTATTTTAGTAGCACATCTAAAATGCACAAAAATCGTGCTGAAAGTAAGCACAATGCGATTTTGCCTCAGTAGAATAGAGAAAATAGAAATTTTCCTAATGTAATTTTTTGTCATACAATATATTGGTAACTATAATTTTATGCTTTGCTTATCCTGTGATGAGAATGCCCGACGATTTTGGACATGCTATCCAGTGTTCTAACGAGATAGTACCATTTTGTTTAGCCACTAACTTGTTTTTAACTCTCTTCAATTTTGAATATTGTTTCCAAGTGGCTGTGTGCTATTGATCTCAACTGGGTGCGGAAGGAAGGTTCTGTAAAAAACACAAATACTGGTAACCAAACAAAAATGGAGGTAAAAAGCCACTATTTCTGGTATATCTAGATCCATAGTGAATAGTCTGTAATATCACATAACTTTCATAACTTCGAGTTTACATGTGCTACACATGTTTTATTCAGCAAAGTATTATCAGTACAACTGATTGTTTAATTATATCTAATAAATAAATAACATCCCTAAAATATACTTTAATTTCAGCTCTTTTTTCAATTGAATAACAGTTTACTATACTACTCTTCTCCGTATTCTTTACACTATTATATTTTCTTACTGTCTTAAACAAAACTTTAAATATAACGTCTGAGACATACAGTTTGTTCTTTTTGCATCGAATGAACAAGCGACACAGACCTTTATCCCTGCTTTAACAGATCTAGACTTTTTGACTAACGGTTTTGTTGATTATTCCCAGTAATTCTTTTCAGCAGGACAAGAACGGAGAGTACTTGTGATGTTTTCCTTTCTTTTTGTACTCATAGATGTTAAAATCTAGTCTATTGATGATAGCACGTGACACATAGAAGAAGCAACCAAGCAACACCTAGACAAAGGAAATGACGTAAGCATTAAACTTCCGATATTTTCAACAGTTTGTGACGGTTTCTGTGGGTACCCACACTGACAAAAGATCTAAGAAGTAAGAAATATAAAAAATAGAAAACCGAGAAGTTACAAGAGCACGGGCGTATCGTCTTTAGAAATTCTCTTTGTTCAACATATGCAAAATCAAACATAACCATCCCTTGTAGATATGAGTGTGCTCAAGCTGTGGGGGTAGGGCAATGCGAAAAGGAAAAAACACATCACATGAGAAACGTCTGCACAAAGCAGTTACGCGGGATGAAACGTTTATATTGTTCAACTGTGACGTCGAGTGGCGAAAACTGACCTCACGTTTGCTTAAAGTGAAACTTTAGACTCATATGGAATCACGTGATACAGCCACCCAAGTTTGCCCTTTGTTTTTACTTTATCCTCGAGACGCCATACTGCTCCTGCCACCTGGCGAGCCCCTTGTCATCTTTTTTTTTTTTTGCCAAGCTTTGGAAGTGAATGGTTTGAAACGGTGATATTGGGAAAATTTAGCGAAACCCCAGAGCCTTTAAAATGTATTATACTTTAATGGAATGTGAGCTAAAACTATCAAGTATCGGACCTTTGTTTATGAGGATTTGAAATAATGGAGATTCTTATTTGTTCTTTTTACCCAAACATTGTCTCAAGAGCATGCAGAAGAACTAATTCCGTCTGAACATCTTTAAAACAAGTCTTTCTCCAATGGTACTTTAGCATGCGCAGTTATTGCACATATTAACAACACGAGGCGTTTATTCAGCTAAATGATTATCGTGACCTGACTGTAAAACCTAAGATTCATGGTTCACGGCCTACTTGCTACAAAAACACGTTATGCACTGAGTGCAAAAAGAGGAATAATCAAATTCTACTACTTATCCACACAAGAATAGTCTAAGAGTTGGTGGTGAGTTGGATTGACTAGTGACCTTTCCTCTAGCAAATCAATACGAAATTAGAGACGGCTATGTGCAGATAGACATTTGCGTAGTTTGATGCGAAAATTCTGATACGCATGAAAACCAATATCAAGTATTTCTTTAGAAAAAATATGGGTTTTATAAAACGGCTCTTACTTTTGAAACACGTAAGTCTAATATTCTAATAATTACAAGTAGCCTTCATTAATTCAGAGCTAGAGAAGATGAAAAAGTTAAAAAAAAAAAGACTGTAATGATAAAAATACGCATGATAACGTTTCCCGCGTTATAAAGTATAATGAGAAACAAGTACTTCTTAGTTTGTTTATTCAAACACTTTGTTGGAGAAAGAGTCCTCCCAAGAGCACGATACTTAACAAAAAAATTGGTTACCAGCTCACGTTGATTAGACTTTAAGATCAGTTTTCTGGAAGTGACACTTCGTCTTGTTGTCTACAGGAAACGACACTGGTAGCTCCGGTCCTGTTATGTTCGATAGAAGAAGAGACGGGGAATGATATTGAAAGATTCACTTGATCAGTTTCGATTTTTTTTATGGGAGCTTTGCTGTTAACTTATGAAATATACTTTAACTCATGGATCATATCAATCGACAAAGATTACGCTTGTCTTATAGTGCTAACGAAATAAATAAAAACTAACGTTCTTTGTAGTGATTGGTGTAATAATAAAAACTAAGTATGATACTTACGTACTTTCATTACGCTATTATTTTTGTTTCCGACTGGTATTCCTTATATAAAGTGCAGAAACAAGAACATCTTTTTACTATTGACAAATTACACTATTTCAAACTTTTTAGTTCCTAAAATTTCTACTTTCCGTATATGTTTTAAAAGTAGCCATTAGAAGGAATTTTGTTTTTTCTACTTCACACAGAAGGTGCCTTTCGCTATTTTTATAACGCTTTTCAATCTACCAGCATGGCTATTATACAAACGTCTTTTGCTGCAGTTGACCATGAAACATTTCTATTGAACTCAGTTTAGCAGATTTTTCAAAGACTTTAGAACATGTTTGTATGTTCTAAACGTAAGCAAACATTCATAAATGCTACAAACCGGTACGATTGTTTGTTTTGAATTTCGTTCAAAGCTATACGAGGACTATCTGCCCTAGCCGTCGTAATTTAGCAGTGTAAGACTAGAGGGAAGGCAGCTAGTCATCACCACCCACCGCCAACTCTCGGGCTACTCTTTTACCAATGAATACTGGAATTGACCGTAACATTACAACGCCCCTACGGCTGAAAGAGAAAACATGTTTGGTGTGAGGGGGGCTGAACCCGAATCCAGTACAAACATTTTTTTTCGCGTTATATCTGACACATGCTTCATTTTTAAGTTTGAGTAAATAAATCTTAACAGGTTAAAGCTGTACATAAATAAAAGTTTAGAGTGACTCAGTTATCATCTACCCGTAACTTTACTCAAACAATGGAGAAAAATTAAAACATTGAATATAAAACATGGTATAAATATACCTCTCGTTAGTCACAATAAAGCCTCCCTATCTCCTATTCATTTACAACATTTCTCGTCTAGATGTGCAAGAGAAGTAACGATTTGCACCAACAATTTTTTCCATGGTGCTAAAACGTAACGACGAGTTTTAATAAGAAAGACCAATGTGGTTGCGACGTTTCGGAAGCTTTCCTTCTTCGAGTCACCGAGTCAGTTGGCATCAGTCTTCAAATTTGCTTGATTATGAATACGGTACCTAAATTATTGAATTATATAGGAAGGTTTGCTGTGTAACGTCTAGTTGAAGACCCTAGAGATTTCCACCGTACTTGTTACCTGAAAACTGAATACCATCTGAGATTATACGGATAAGGTGAGTGTTTTCTTATAGCAAAGCCACATCGGGCTATCTTCTGAGTCCACCGAAGGAAATCACCCCCCCCCCATGATTTTAGCGTTTTAAATCCGTAGACTTACCGATGTATCAGCGGGGGACTTATACGGATAATGAACCTACATTTCTTTTCGCAAATAATTTTACGTATGCAATGCCATTGCACATAAACTGTAAATTAAATGGCTTCCTTCTATAGTTTAAATATAAAGTGTATTTAAAATTACAAGTACTAAACGAAAAATGTAGTTTTACAACCTCATTAAAAAACAAAAAAACATTAATCTTCAAGTACAGTGAGTGTCTCTAACATATAATATTGTTTTGTATTTTATTTTCTTACATTTCGTCTGCCGATAAGAGTAAAACGAACTTTTCGCTTTGGCTATTTCTTTTTCCGTAAAAAATTAAAAATCGCGTATTTTAAATTTACCAATTGATCATTTTCGTTTCGGTGTTACAGCGAAATTTCAGGTTTTGTTTTGTTTCTGTTCTTTGTTTTACTTTTCAATTCACTTTTGAAGAATTCTTGCTACTCCTACATCTGTTTTATTCCATTTCCCGGTATTTTCTTTCTGTGAGGGTTATGATTTTACTTAACCCCTGGATCCATAGGTGTTACTGATAGTAATAAGTTCGACGCAGCGATTCGTGTAAAACTTTCAATTTTAGAAGTAATAGACTTTGTCGCTTACGTTGCTTTTGTGTCTAGTCAATGGTAAAATACGCATCATCAAGACCCAGGCCAACCCAGGGGGCATTGTTTTTTGCCATGTCTCCTGTTAACTGTCTCGCACCTTCGTTTGCGAGAATACAATTTCCACGCTCCAATGAACTCAGTATGTTCAGCAGAAGAGACGTTTTAGGTAAGCAAATCAAGCATAAACACCGAAAAATGGGACAGAGGTGCCACGTGAAGGCGTGCTTCCTGAGAATCGTAAGTCGCTTTGTTACAGAGGGAAATAGGCATCGCAGAGAAATCTAACACCTTTATGGGTTTTTGACCGTACATTTTAGAAATGTTTTTTCTTTTCTCCCCTTTTTGTACAAAAGCAGGATAGTTCTTCGCAGGGAATTTTATAACAGACAATATATATATATATATATATAAGTAAACGTATAGATTTCGAACAATATTATTTGCTATATCTGAAAGGCCTGTTATCAACAATAGAGCAAAGTGGAGTGCGTACACTTAAATCAGGGTTTCTTGTATTGTAAGAGTTCTAACCCTGATCACACAGTCAATGAAAAGAACTGTCACGAGACATCTTTACACATGCAGGTGTTAGCTATGTCACACGCACATAACAGTTAGATAAAATGGAAGCTGAAGTTTAGGGTTCGTATTATGAAAGCGATAAGAAAAACTCCATAAGTAATACGAGAGCTTATGCTCGTTTCTTCTCATTTTAGGATTTCTTAAAAATAACCACGTAGAAACTAACAATTCTTTGTCTAGTCAGTGGAAAAATACCTAGATTCGGGTCTACCCAGGGGGCGTTGTTTTCTTGCTGTATCTTGTTATCTACCTGGCACTTTCGTTTGCAAGAATAAAATTTCGACGTTGCAGTTTGAATTCTCAAACCCAAACAACATAAAATCATTTCTAATTTTTTTACGTGTCGAATCATAGCAATCTCTTTTTCAGAACGATCTAATTTTCACGTTCCTTCAATGAGTATAATTTCAGCAATATTCGCGAATAATAAGTTTACTAATTCCTCAGAACGTGCAGACAATATTAAAGTCTACAATATACAAAACATGTCGTGGATCAATCAGTGCTTTTCAAATTTCAGAATATTATTTAACTCAGAAAATAAAAAAATGGGAATTATATTATCACAGTGAGTGAAAAAATTATTACATGTTCGTTGCTGCAAAGTTTAATGGAAATTTGTTTAATTTATTTCAAATGATATTTCACCACGTAACAGAAATTTTTTTTTGCATATGATGGCAGCCATTTGTAACCCTTAACTTTACTACTCTCCTGCTTGTACGGCAGCACACTTTACACTTGCATAAAAAAAATCTCAAAACTTCAATCTAAAGGAATCTTTACGCGCACGCAGGCTAAACGATCTGATTAGCGACTTAAGATTCAAGTAAAGGAATCTTTTAATTTTGAACTGCTAAGTAGAGGGATGGAAGTAAAATCAGCAATGACAGCCACTAAAGCTTTGTCGTGCTCTTTGAAACGAATATCGGGATTGGCTACTTTTTACAGCGTGCTCACAGACAAAAATTTGGTTCAATTTGGTTTGTTTCGAATTTCAAGCAAACTTATGCGAGGATTAACTGTGCTAGCCGTCCCTAATTTAGCGGTGTAAGACAAGAGGAAAGACGTTTAGTCATCACCACCCATCGCCAACTCTTGGACTGCTCTTTTACCAACGAATAGTGGGATTGACAGTCACGTTATGACGCTCCCATGGCTGAAAGGGCGAGCATGTGTTGGTGTGATAGGGATTCGAACCCGCGACCCTCAGATTACAAGTCAAGCGTACCTAACCACCTGATCATGCCGACCCTCAGACTGAAATAATGAGTACCTGCGATAACATTATGTTTCGATAACATTATGTTTCGATAGCATTATGTTTCGATAGCATTATGTTTCGATAGCATTATGTTTCGATAACATTATGTTTCGATAGCATTATGTTTCGATAGCATTATGTTTCGATAGCATTATGTTTCGATAGCATTATGTTTCGATAACATTATGTTTCGATAGCATTATGTTTCGATAACATTATGTTTCGATAGCATTATGTTTCGATAGCATTATGTTTCGATAGCATTATGTTTCGATAACATTATGTTTCGATAGCATTATGTTTCGATAACATTATGTTTCGATAGCATTATGTTTCGATAGCATTATGTTTCGATAACATTATGTTTCGATAGCATTATGTTTCGATAACATTATGTTTCGATAGCATTATGTTTCGATTAGCCAGTTAATACCAGTCTATCAAATTCCGCACATAATAGAAAGAAATATTTAACATGTTTGGTGTAACGGGTAGTTGAACCCACGACATTGGATTAGGAGTCGAGTGCCTTAACCACCTGGTTATGCCGGGCCTGAGTAACTGACCTCAACCTTTTTGTTGTTGTTGTTAATTTATGACGTATTTTTCATATTTAGTAAATATAAAATGTGTATCAAATATTTATTAAGAAGTATTCTTTTGCACAATATACAGAGATGAATCAAAGATTTTCAGCTGATTGGAAATTGGTCGTAAAACCGCTTTTAATAGATTAATTATGTTAAAGAACTAGTGTATTCTTTTGCAAATTAAAAAGGTTTTCAAAGCACCAAAAGTTACAGTAATTAATAGTTGTTTCTAAGCCTTGAAGTATAATATATGAAAGTTACAAAAACGATAAAAAATTATATATTTTTATGTAAACTGTTTAACACATTTTACCTCTTATAAAGATTTAAAGAAACTAAATGCTCAGTTATTAATTGATCAATACCTTTAACATTTGAAACTGTACAATTCAGTGCAACTCGGATAATTTAAAAGTAATGAGGAGTGTTAATAGAAATGTCTCAGTTTTTAAAAGCAAGCCGAGAGTGTAAATCATCATTTTCAGCCCAAAGGCGAATGAAAGAAAACATGTAAAAGTATAGAAAATAACGATTGTGAAATACGAGAAAGTAGGAAGTAAAATTAAAAAGGTTCTGAACGAAATGGAAAAACAAACAAACACGTTTATGGGTCTTTGATCGAACATTTTAAAAATGTTTTTTTTTTCTTTTCCCCCCTTATTTGTACAAAAGCAGGATAGTTATTCGCAGGGAATTTTATAACAGATTATATATTCATATAAGTAAATGTGTAGATTTCGAACAATGTTCTTTGCTGTATCTGAAAGGCCCGTTTTTAACAATAGAGCAAAGTGGAGTACGTACACTTAATTATGTCTGTACATACGTATTGTTGTAGAATATCATAATTTCATAATTATAAGGTTAACGTTATTAATTATTAATTCCAATCAAAATGTCAGGGGAATAGGCAGAAATTTATTAAATGGGTGCGTATTTATGGGTGTAGAAATATGTGAAGGGAGCTACCTTCTGTGAGAAAAAGAAAATAAGTGCCGAAGCTGTACTGGGGACTCAGAGGGTAAAATGTAATGTCGTGAAGAAAAAAGATATTGTAAATACGTATGGAGCTTCCCAGTAAGAAGTATTGGTAGGTATATACTGCTAATAGGTACATAAATAAAGCAGCCTAGTGGGGTAGGTTACTACATTTGCTTTTCGACGCTGAATTCATTTCCTTATAAAGAGCTTTCAGTAACCGGTTTCGTCCTACTTGTAGACAGCGAAGAGAACCAAAAAAAGCGTCTGCTTCGTTGATGGTTGGACGGATGACTTCGAAGAAACCTGAATTTTTTTAAGCAAAACGTTTAACGTGACTCTTTTTGATCGTAGAAGTAAATATAAACAGCTAATAAAGTATGATGCATGACGCTGTTGATTAAATAGTGTCGTGTTAGGTAATATAGCCAGTGTTAATGAAGGAAAAATGTAAATCATTCCGCAATTTGTGTATAACGTCGGGTTATCTTCACTGTAATTCCTAAAATACACGTGAACTTCGAAGCTATCAGTATGCTAAAGTGTATTTTGTTTCGTAGCCTCGCCCGTACAAATAGTGTTTGATTATTAACCATATTTAATACTGAAAGACACGTGGACCATTAGTACAGCGACATCTTGTTGAAATTCTAAGTTTAATGTATATAAGCAAACTTTATCACCCGATAACTAAAAGCATTTTAAGCATCAAAAGAGTTCAGTTTTAAAACTTCCTTCTCTTGCTAGATACCAAACATGATTATTATCTCATTTATTAAGCTCTGAAATTCGCTATCGTCACACACTATCGTTTTTCAAACAAAGCTACTAAAGTTCGGTGTTTGTCGACCCTCTGTCACATAATCCGATTATCGGTCTATTTAAGTAAGATCGTGGATGAAAAGGATGATCTACTTCAGTAACGTGTGCATCACTGAAGTTCTTTGTGGTTAATTTAAATGGTGGCTAGAACTTCTGCGCATAATCTCGCCCAGTGAGAGTGGTGCCACGCCTTTTGAACTTAGTGTTCTTATAAGCGAACAGAATTAAGTCCCAATACGTATCCATGAACAGAACTGCTGCAGAATGTATTGTTGAAACTGATCACGTTTAACATTCTTAGAGGACAATCAAACCCAAGGCCTAAATCGTTGGCAAAATTATAATGACTAAGATAGTCGGAGCCTTTCTCTTGAAAACAGTTTCCGACGAGTGAATCTATTCAAGGTAAATTAACCAAACGGGACGCGCACTCTGGTGGTTAATATATAAAGAATAATGCAAAGAATTCTGGGAAGTTTGAAGAAGCTTTTACTGGAAAGTATGGGCCTATAAGAAAATGTATGTTACGTCTACATGAATACGGTGTAACGTGCCCACTGTTTGTGTGTATAGACAAGACGAATCAGCTCAGTGTATTCACTGTATGAAAGTAATGAATCGACAATGGGACGCGGATGTAGTCTTCAGTTATATTCTAAAAGGTTAAATTGTTCGTGGTAACCTGTGTTCATCAGGCAGGACAGTATCCATTGTTCGCTCCATAGAAAACTCGTCGGATCGGTTACTCTGAATCTCTTATAAACATGAAAGCCTACCTGAAGTTATTGTGAGTTATCCTTCATGAACCTACCGGAGTTAATCAAGCCGTTCTTTCCTATATTTGTTTGATACACCGATGAAACCGTTCAACCTTGAGATGAGATATAATACTTAGGTTAGAAACAAGGATACGTATGCGTTGTTAAACCAGTAAATATGGGGAGATTTGACTTACTTACAGCAGGCTTAATCCCTGAAACGTTTGTTGAATCTGAAAATAAGTTAATTTTAGAACTACAATAAGTCACTCTACACCAAAGGAAATTGAAACAAAGTTAATATAAAGATTATTTGGCAACTTAGAGTTTAGAGTGCTTCTCAAAAGACTTTCAACAGTAATTCTGAGAAAACTTATGAATAAAAGTAAGGATGAGTCTGCTGACCACACTATACCTACAATGTTCAGTGCCTACGAGGCCCTTCCCTGAGTATCAAGACTCGTCAGGTCGGCTGGGATAAGACGGACATAGTAGTAGAGGACTAGTATTTACATAATTAACTTTCAAAATGACATACATACATATAAATTGGTTAAAACTACACTTTGATAATCCAATTAAGACATTTTCATTGCATCTTCTGAAATGAAATATATGCATATAAATCATATATTTTTCTCAAAAAGAATTGCGAGTAAACGACTAAATTTTGTTTTCGGTAACAATTAAAACTTAAAAGTTATTTTCTTATCAGTGGTGAAACCACATAAAGTGTTAATGAATTTTACTTTATTATTGTTGTAGAAGGTCATAATTTCATAATTATGAGCTTAACGTTATCCTTTGTTAATTCCAATCAAAATATCAGGGGAATAGGCAGAAATTTATAAAATGGGTGCAGAAATATGTGAAGGGTGCTACCTTTTGTAGGAAGAAAAAGATAAGTGACGAAGCCTTACTGGAGACATGCCTCATAGGGTAAAATGTAATATTCACTGAAAATGATGTATTTTGTTAGTATCTGAAGTTTTTTCTGAAACTTTTAAATATGATTTATACCCCAATTTAAGCTTATGGATTTATATTAGTATTTAACTTAACTAGAAACCTTGGCGTTAACGACATTAAATGCAAAAAAGTATACATACTTTGGTTAATTAGTGAAATACTGTTAGCATTAGTTGTATTGGATCTTATATTCACAGGATGATATTAACGTAATCATAACAGGAAATAGAAATGAATATCAAAAAGTAAATCAGCTGATAGAAGTAATTAAAAAATACTACAACGTTTCACCATGTAAACATGACATCATTAAGCAACTAAAAAAGTGCTACGCGTCTTAGCAACACGTGCTTTTGTTAAATACGCAAAGGTATAGTTGAGTGAGATGATATAATATTGCTAAATTTACAATCTTTGAACTACAAGGTATTGTCACAATATGAATTTGCGTTACCTAACTCTATCACCAGCATTAAATTGAAATATAGAGATTTCAAAGTTTCGTATACTTTTCAAAAATAACATTAGTTTCAGTTATTTTCAGAGACCGGTAGTGCCATTTATTCGGAATCTTAAGAACCGTAAAACGATGTAAAGTTCCTTAACTTAGAACCGTAATATAAAACATTCACTGAGTTGTTTTAGTTGTATAAAAATATTTTATGGAATTTTCTCACATTTGAGAAAAACTTTTAACCAGTTAAAGAGTGATTTTCCTAGATAAGGATACCCTAGCGGTAAGTCTGTAGACTTATGACTTGTGACAGCCACTCTTATAACATATCCACAGCTTAAAGTGTGGGGTAAATGTCTGATCGCACTGGTTCTAATCTAGAATACCAGTTCCGAAGTACGTAGCTTTACACAGCTTCCCTTCCAGTGGCTCAGAGGTACATCTGAAAGGTTTATAACGCTAAAAACCCGATTTCGATACCTGTTGTGAGCACTTAACAACAATCAAATCTAACAAAACCTTAAGTAAGGAAGGTAGAATGAAGTTCTTTATTTCTCTTCGGTGGACAAAGACCTAGAACATTTAACACTAAATTAATATTCTATTATAAGATGCAATTTTTGTATGACTTCAGAAACTAGGCCATCGGGTTTTGAAGGGAAGAGGGCGATAGTCGTAAGGAAACCTGTCAGTGATTACTAGAGATATAAGTAAGGTAAGAGAGCAGAGATTGTCTATCCGAACGAAGACCACCTCTGTAACTGAAGAACCATAGTTATACCTTATAACTCTATGTTATATGTATTATAATTTATTTCAGATGAGTTTCCGACTTATTATGTTACGCGTACTAGGTATTAAGATTTCAAATATCCGAACATTTTGATTTTAATTAATTAAATTAAATGTTAACATGTATCAAACTTATGACATTTGCCAACAAGATTGATACACACAGTTTTCTTTTTTAACACAAATATATTTTAATATACAAAAAACAACAACAAAAAACAATACAGTTTACTGTAACAGTTATTACTAATAGTTATTGCAAGACGACACTGTTTTTTTATATTGTCACACACCTCGTTTAAGCTAACTAGCTTGGTTGGCCTTGCACCGGTTGCAAGCTGACTTTATTACAGCGATGAAGATATTTAATGTTCTCGTAGAAATACTAGCGTCCGAAGTTAAGTTACTAAAGTTGAAAGGTTTGTAATGTTCGAAATCTATAAACATTTCTGGTCAATTTCTATAGTTTCCTGATTAACACGCGTTAATCACAATTATAGCTTCCGATGGCTTATAGCACACTGACTGCATCTGACCAAAAATAACAATCTTTTGTCTCTGCTAGCCGTTTTTTTTAAGAATCACACGAGACTCTAGAACGTTCACCGAAGTTCGAATACGTTAGCGTTTTTTGTAAAACATAAATTGTTGATTCTCACTCTCAAGAAAAGTCTACAAATTTCAAAAACAAGCGGAACTTTGACAAAACACATCCAACAATATTCATCACGTGCACACAAAAAAAACTATACTGAAACAAGCGTAGGTATTAAAATAAACATATAACGGTAAATCCGTTACAAAAGTAACCTAAATTTTATGAAAATAACTTGTGAATTTCTTACATATCAAAAATGTTTAAAAAGTCATAGAAGTCTACATCTACTGCATCAGAAATTCTCGAATTTCGACAACTTG
The DNA here is from genome assembly GCF_004210375.1 of Tachypleus tridentatus. Taxonomy (NCBI): domain Eukaryota; kingdom Metazoa; phylum Arthropoda; class Merostomata; order Xiphosura; family Limulidae; genus Tachypleus; species Tachypleus tridentatus. Next base: position 106,262,173 of record NC_134832.1, read on the forward strand.
TTACAAATAACAAGGTAAACAGATCATTTTTAAACGTAAATTAAACCAATTTAAGTTCAATAGATTGAAAACAAAAGTTTTATAATAAGTATAAGAACACGGGGTAGTGCAAAAAATACCTTTAATCACGTTTCGGAATTGTTTCGAATTTTAATCGGTCTTTATGCGTCAAAAATTTAATTCATAACATGCTAACTACAAAAAAACAACAACAACAACACAAAAACAGCATCCGCTACAAGTTTTTATATAAACAAAACCTTAGAAAGAATACATGTTAAACTTTAACATTATAATAAAACGCACCATAGCAATTGTGGCAGTTGTGTGTTTAGTAATATAGTTAAAAAAATTGTTTCTTTGTTATAAAGCACAAAGTTAAACAATAGGCTACCTATTCTGTTGGCGCAGTATGGTTAGATGGTTAAGGCGTTTGACTCGTAATATGAGGATCGCGGGTTCGAATCCCTGTTCCACCAAACATACTCGTCCTCTTCGCCAAGGGAGCGTTACTACTTTATGGTTAATTCCAATGACGTTGTTGAAAGGAAGCCCAAGATCTGATGGTGGGCACCTTTCTTCTAGCCTTGCACTACTAAATTAGGAACGGCTAGTGCAGATAGCCCTCGTGTAGTTTTGTATGAAATTCAAAACAAACCAGCAATCTGCATTGCGCTCAGGCCTGGCATGGCCAAGCGCGTAAGGCGTGCGACTCGTAATCCGAGGGTCGCGGGGTCGCGCCCGCGACGCGCTAAACATGCTCGCCCTCCCAGCCGTGGGGGTGTATAATGTGACGGTCAATCCCACTATTCGTTGGTAAAGAGTAGCCCAAGAGTTGGCGGTGGGTGGTGATGACTAGCTGCCTTCCTCTAGTCTTACACTGCTAAATTAGGGACGGCTAGCACAGATAGCCCTCGAGTAGCTTTGTGCGAAATTCCAAAACAAACAAACAAGCGTTGCGCTCACCCCGGGTAGCGAAATGTGTTTTATATTGTTATAAGCCCCCAGACTTGCTGATGAGCCACGAGAAAAGGGTTAATTCGTTACGAAAAAACACCATAGAGAAGATAAAATACACGTATTAACCACCATACCTTTAATTACAAGTTTGAGTGAAATGTATAAATAAACTGACACGATTAGCTCAATGACAAGTTTAAATTATTCAGTGTTGGGTGATCGTTTGAAGGGAATAATGAACAATTCGTAATCCGAAACGTTCGCAAATAAAGACACTTTTGGCATTACTGTGTTTATAATACTACTTTAATTTTGTTTTATAAACATTTGTTAAAGCACAGATCTGGTGAAGAAGTTTCCTACCCAGGCAGTCTTTGTGTTTGTGTCTACCTGAACACAGTTCTCACGGTGAACGGTCCACACAACCTGGAAGTTCTTATGCAGTTAGTGCTTAAGAGTTCGTGCCGAGCAGGTTTCGAGGGGGATGAATGTCGTGGTATTGTTACCTGTGCTGACAGCATTGTTTGTCCAGTCAGCGATGAGTTTCATTCTTGAGCTAGAAACAAGTGTTTATCTGTGGTACTCTAACCGGAAGCCAACAAGACAAGTTATTTATTTGTGCTACTTTAACCGGAAACCACCAGTACAAGAGTCGTTTTGAAGCAATCAATCCAGAAAGGAAACGAACCCTGCACGTTTTTACTCCTATTAATGATTGCTTTCTCTGTTCGTTTATCTGTTTGTATGTTTAGTTAAAAAAAACATGGAAAGATAAAGACAGTAACACGTGTAAAATCTACTATTGCAACGTTTCTGAGGTAAACAGAAGGGACAGTTTTAACAAACACTTTTCACGGTAATATTAAAATAAAAACTAAGTTCTTTAATTTGTTTCCCTGTTCTCGAAACTCCTCGAACCCACTACACGTTTATCTTATTCTGAGTTACAAATAGAGTTAAGAATTAGCTTATTACAAACATCAAAACCAGACGAGGATACCTGTACATATTACTGCTCGAACTGTTGACCATACCTCATAATGAAGGGAAGTTTCATGAGCTGTAAAAAATGATAAACCATATCTATCGAATGTTCATTTACGGGCCAATCATTTACCCTACAGTTCGCATAGCGTATACTCATATGTATGATTTTCATGAAAATAAAATCAGAGCAGCAGTAACTGGCACCATTATATAACAGTGGTTCTAATCGACTGTTCGTTTAGTGTGTTTTTTTTGTTGTTATGTTTTTTGTGCGATGTACCTCATTGCACTGCTGTAACAAAGAAAGAATGTCAATTACAGTGTTTAATATTAGGTTTTTTTAGACTAACTTTAAGTTTGTGGAGCGATATTGCTTATTTTTACACAATTCACTGAATTAGGCTTACCAATGTAAGGACACTTGTCTTCACAATATATCTGTATTTTATATAGACAGATAGATTCGCACATAGGCGGCGGAGCTGGAGAGGGGTGCACTAGGACCACATGTTCCTCAAATTTTGACATTGTGGCAAAGTGGCCCTTTGCATGAAGAATAGAGACTGGTGTATAATTAATTACCGGGGATTGTCGATGTTTCAACTTTAAAACGATTAGGCTAACAGACGCATAATGTGTTATAAATATTATACTAATACACATCTACATAAATTTTTATGTAAAATAAACGACAAATAAATTGTTTATAAACAAATAACAAAAATAGGAGGAGCAGAAAGTGTTCGTATATTTCAGAACGTGTAAAAAACTAATATTACCGTAAAACATTTTGTTTAGTTTGGCGAATAAACTACATTATGCCATTACAGAACTAGACACTGGGTTAATAATTATTGGAATTTAGCCAGCAAAAAATTTACTTCCGGCAATTTAGCGCCGTCTCCGTCATTATCTGCTTGGTCATCATGGTCATCTTGTGTGTCTCTTTCCGATATTGCTACACTACTTAATGTGCCGAAATATACTGTTCAAAGCATAATTGCCAAGTTTAAGCTTACAGGATCAACTGCTAACCTCCTTCGTTCCAGACGCCCCACCAAAATTTCAGAGAAAACCAAGAGGAAGATTCTCAAAGAAATTAGTAGGAACCCTTGTTTAAGACGTAATGACATACAGAAACTGGTAAGGGAACGTGGGGTTGAAGTAAGCACCTCTACAGTTACTAATACGTTACGCTCTTCTGGGTTAAAAGCATGCCGTCCTCGTAGAACTCCATATTTAAAGCCTGTTCATTTAGAAGCATGATTGAGGTATGCAAGAAAGCATGTAGATAAACCTTTTACTTATTGGAAGAGTATTCTTTGGTCAGACGAGACTAAATTCGAGATTTTCGGCCACAATGATGTTCGAAATATTTTCCGTAAGAAGGGGGAACGAAATCTTCCAAAGAACACCGTTTCTACAGTTAAACAAGGAGGTGGCTCGATCATGCTATTGAGTTCCTTCAGCTCTTCTGGTGTAGACAGCCTTCACCGTGTCAACGGAATCATGAAAAAAGAAGAGTACGTTGATATATTAGGTACTTATATCAAGAATGATGCTCGGAACTTGTGGCTTGGGCGTCATTGGATCTTCCAGCACGACAATGATCCTAAGCACATCGAAATATGTGCAATCTTGGTTGCAGAGGAACCATATAAGCGTTCTGGAGTGGCCATCGAAGTCAACAGATTTCAACCCAATTGAAAACATGAGTTGAAGACCAGGGTTCATCAGCGTCGTCCCAAAAACTTGCAAGAGTTGGAGGCCTTCTGTAAATAAGAATGAAAGAAAATACCAGTTGAGTACTGTCAAACGATCATGGAGGGCTATGAAGAGAGATTGCGCCAAGTAATTCACCTGAAAAGCTCCACAACTGACCATTAAAGTAGACGCGCGAGCATCTTCTGCCCCCCTATTTTGGTTATTTGTTTATAAACAATTTATTTGTCGTTCAATTTACATTAAAAATATGTAGATGTGTGTTAGCATAATATTTATAATATACTATACTTTCATTATCCTAATCGTGATACTTATTAAGTTATGAGAAAACTACTCACGACGCAGGGAACGAACACTTTATGTCGTAACTGTAGCAGATAATGTAACCCCAGTTGAAGGTGCTCCTACAAATTAAAATATATTCTGCCTCGTGGATATATATGTTTATAGCAGTGTCGTATCCTGGCTGATGTTATATGCACTTGTATAACAGTAAACAAAACGTATAAAAATATCCAAAATCATCACGAAAATACGTAACTAAAAATAAGTTAGTATATAGCGTTATAAATAACACTAAATTAGTGTCAGCTGTCATTTACTACCCGACTTTGCACCGCAATCATGAAAGATATACTTCCAATACGCTGATAGGCTTAACCGTTTTCGCCGCATCAATCGTCACAGACGATACACATAATCAGCACTTCCACATTGACTGTGGTCAAGGAGGCTATATGTCATGTAAATGTGGTCAACGATGTCATGTAAATAGCATCTTGTGTCACTTTTTGTTTTGTTTAAAACTGCAGTCATTATATATTTGTGTTAGTAATGAATGAGGTTTAAATATTTTTATGTGTGTGTTTTCTTACAGCAAAGCCAAAGTGGACAACTTGCTGAGCCCTTCGAGGGGAATCGAACCCCCTGGTTTTAGCGTTGTAAATCCGTAGACTTACCGTTGTACTAACGGAGTACAAATATTTTTATACTGATTTTTTAAAATTCTTTCAAGGCTGGTTTACTGCCAGTAAACGCGGTGAAACAGAAAACACGCCACTGGTTTATAGCTATATTACTCGTGGATAAGTTCCGTTACAGATGACATTTGGAAATATTTTGATAAATTTTCAATCACAAAATGACCACAAAGAGACTGTAATTATTCTGTGGGCTGCTGGTTTTGTATTTAAATTATGCAAAGTGTTGTTCTAGTGTACGAAACTGTGTTCAATTTATGTCGAGTTAAAAATATGGTAGAAATATCATGCAGATATAAGATCTTTCTTCTTCCGTGTCGTGTATGTTAATTTCATTTGTAGATTTCAATTGGTGGACAACTCAACTGTCGAGCGCACGCTCCTCGAGCGAAACACGTGGATCTCTCAAGGCTCAATTACAGCTGCGGTAATCTATATGCAGAAAAGGGCGCGAACAGACACAAGCAGCGCAGTGTAATTTTCACTAAGAGTTTCGCGTTGAAAGGACTGTCAAATAAATGTGTGTCCAGTAGCTCGTGTCACTGCCCGCTCCGAAGCATGGGACAAGTTTAGGCTAAAAATGTATGGAAATAATTCTTCTGTCAATGACGTGGACACTGTCTCTATATTTCCTGCAGTATTTACATGCCAGACAATCGGCTGGTAACTATGATTATTCTAAAAGTGTACGAGTGCGACTTTACCGTGATTCCGAAGATCGTTTGTCACGAGCGGGTATTGATGCTCTAGCGGAGAGTGTTACACTGAAGTTCCTTCTCACTTCACTCGAACTTGTACCTGTGGGTTAATAGTTACTTGAAGGTGTTCACTATTAATATAAAAAAAGAAGAGTGGAGAGTACTTGAGTAACATGTAATATAAATTACAATACCGCATTATTGATCTGCATTGTTACTGTAATATCGGTAGTTAACAGGCTAATATGTTATATGAATACGTTATATAACCAGGTGGTTAAGGCACTCGGCTCGTAATTCGAGGGTCGAGGGTTCGAATCCCCTTCACATAACATGCTCACCCTTTCAGTCGCGGGGACGTTATAATGATATGGTCAATCCCACTATTTGTTGGTAAAAGAGTAGTTTAAGAGTTGGCGGTGGGTGGTGATGACTAGCTGCCTTTCCTCTAGTCTTACATTGCTAAATTAGGGACGTCTAGCGTAGATAGCCCTCGTGTAGCTTTGCGCGAAATTAAAAAAATCAAACAAACGAACTAATATCACTGTATACCTGTACCGTTATCTGAAAAACCAATGTAATATTAGGATACGGTTCCCCAAAACATGTTCAAAATAACGTGTCAGTTTAAAGATAAGTTGGTGGTGTAAAGGTCGAAAGTTGGAAATCGTTAGTCCTGATGGCCAAGTGGTATTTTTTATCTGTGCTGGATTATCACAAACACATTAGATATTATAGCAGGGAACAATCAAAACATTCCTACTACATATAACAGAGTACAACCAACACATTCCAATTACCTGTAACAGAGAACAACCAACACATTCCAACTTGCTATTACAGAGAACAACCAACAAATTCCAACTACCTATAACAGAGAACAACCAATACATTCCAACTACCCATAACAGAGAACAACCTACACATTCCAACTACCTATGACAGAGAACAACCGACACACTCAAACTTGCTATAGCAGGAAACAACCAATACATTCCTACTATCTATAACAGAAAAAAACCACCAACTTGCTACAGCAGAAAACAATCAAAATATTCCTTCTTGCTAAGGTATTGTTCTTATGATAGTTACATAACAAAGCAATTATGGATAATAAACAGCAAACAACTAAAACATTTCTTCTAGCTGTGTGGTTTATTGCTATAACAAAAATAGTGTGGTTTATAAACAGGGAAAAAAACCTCTACTATCTGTAGTGGTCATTGTTATAATATATTTAACAAAAATATTATGGACCATAAGCAGTGAACAATAACAAAATATCTACCAGCTATGGTGTTTATTGTTGTCATATCTGTTTAATAAATATATTATGATTTGTAAGCAGGAAGCAACCAAAAGCTTTCTACTAGCTGCGGTGTTTATACTATCACCTATATTGTGTTGTTGATTGATTCTTTTTCTTCTTTTGGGGTTTCTTTTCCCCATGACGCTTTTAATTAAAAAGGTCCGCCATAGCTTGGTGAGAAACCAGCACAGAAAATAATATTGTGTGTATGATTGAGTGCTCAGATTATGAAATGGATTAAAATGAGGTTTTTAAAAACGTATATCGAAATGTCTAATTAGTTTTATAATTACGAAATAAATATTTTTCATAGTATTGGCGGTACCTTTTAAGCATTTATAATAGCAATAAGTAATAACCGATTTTTAAGATATGAAAAGTTTTCATTTTGGAATGTTTAATAGCTATTCGTATATTTTATGAGAAATATAAATTTAAACAGCTTGACTGACTGTGCTAAAAAAATGAATAAGTGGTGTTCGTAAAGATGAGAAACTATATTATAGGAAGAAATAAACATAAACAAAATCCCAGACTTTTTTTCAAATATGTGTGTTTATCCAGCCTTTTAAAATATACCTTCTCTATCTGTATACATTTTATATCTAATAAAAAGTGATTTATCTCTTTCCTTTCTTGATAGATAAGTATGGAGAATATTACTTAATATTACTTTCTTCATATTTTATGTTTTATTGACGTGATTATATGCATACTTTGCTTTATAAACTTTTCTTAGTATATAAAATACTATAATATTGATTTTCGTATCGATTTTGTATTACACGTGATTGCTAATGTCAATGGTTGTGCTTAACAGTCTGATTAGGAAATAAAGTTCTCGATTTCGAAATGATTGTAGCTGCTAGTGACGAGCTGGTAGTATTATCAACTGTCGGAACTAACTGATATAGTTCTCAATAATTTATGAATGGTGGACATTGACGATAGTTTAGGAGAAAGATTCAGAGAGATTACCCAAAATTATCGACTTTTAAGAGTAGCACAGTGTGATTAAGGGCTCTACTCGCAATTTTCGGGTCGCGCGAGTTAACCCTCTCACCACCGAACATGCTTGACCTTTCAGTCAGAGAGGCTACAATGTGGAGGTCGATTTCACTATCTGTTGGTAACAGTGACACTAATTATGCTGAACAAGGGTACAAAATGACCATAAGGTACTGATAAAGTGTCACTTATAACACTGAACATACATGGAAAATAACCCTAAAAGTAAAACCGTATCACGTATAATATTGAACATGCGTACGATGTTTCCTAAAGAGTGGAACAGTATAACCTACAATATTGAACATACGCATGGAATTTGTATAAACAGTGAAATATTGTTACCTATAAGATTGGATATTTTAAATCCTTTAAAACGTATGACAGTATCATTTCTAACTTTGAACATGCGTACAAAATTCGTTATCTCTTTACTGAGCATAGCTACATCGGGCTGTCTGCTGTGGTCACCGAGGAAATTCGAACTCCGGATTTTAGTGTAGTAAGTCCATAAACCTACCACTCTCCCACTAGGGGGCGTGTAAGAAATGATCACTAAGAGTAAAGCCGTGACACCTATAATGTTGGATATACATATAAGTATTTTATTTATAACTCATTTGAAATATTACAACGTTTTGAGCAGCTTAAACCACGATAAATATACTGATGGAAATAATTTGTATCATATTTCATATTCTCAGTACTATTTGTTTTACAAAATATAACTCACTTCGTAGCATAAACTTATTTTATCTTAAAATAGAATACTTAATTTTATGTACTGTGTAGTTCAAAATAATACCAAATACGTCGAGGAAAATGAATTGAATATGAAAGTACTGTTCATGGTTATACATACCCAACCTGAGTATTAAGTATTTGAAGGGTATCCATTAGACATACGTACTTGATTATTAAGTATGTGAACGGTATACATACATTTGTTTAATTTTGAATATCGCGCAAAGCTACATAAGAGCTATCTGCGCTTGCACTCCCTAGTGTAAGACTACAGGGAAGGCAGTTAGTCATAGCCACCCATCGTCAACTCTTGTGCTACTCTTTACCAACGAATAATGGGATTGACCATCACATTATAACGTTCACACGGCTGAAATGGCGAGCATATTTAATGTGAAGGGGACTCGAACCCGCGATCCTCAGATTACCACTCGAGCACCATAATCATTTGACAAGAACGGTATACGTTAGGCATACTAAAATTGAATACTAAATACAAGAACAATATTCACTGGGTTTACCAAAGTTCAGTATTACTTATGTGTACCATAATTAATATTGTACACATACCTAATACTCACTTAGTAATAAAATAATAATTATTATTTACGGGTTCTCACCCTAAAATCCCAATTGTGTATTTGGTGAACAGTATTCACCAATGTTTCCAAGCTTTGGTTTTGAATATGCAATTAAAGTGCATCAAAGAAAATAATTAGGATAACTTATTTTGTGAATTTTGCGCTTTACATATTCCATATTTGAACATAATTTCACGAAAACGACTCTTAAAGGACAACTGGACCAGAAACGTAATTAAAACAGTTCTAAATACAGAGCATGTAAGATTAACGAGTGTTGCAAAAGACAACATGCTTAAGTTAGAAGAAAACAACACAGATGTTAATTTCTCAATATTACGTGAAATACGAAGTCAGTGATGAGAAAGTGCAAACAATATGCCAAAGACTTGTACAACTATCCCTTCCTATACTGAATACGCGTACAAGATTATCCACTCTTTGAGTGGGACAATAACAGCCACAATGTTGATAATTCATACAAAACTATTTTCAACAGATTTGCAATTTTTCCGTTTAATATTGAGCAGGCGTACAAAACTATTCTGAAGAGTGGAACAGCGTTCCGTATAATATTGAATACATCAACTATGCCTTACTTTATTGTCTTAATAATATTAAATGGTGTTTGAATACTTAGAACATTGTTTTTTTACTGAAGGTGCGGGAGTATTGTATCGTGAAACCGTGATACGATTATATCGATACATCGTCCGATACGATACGATTTAAGTATCTTCATGAAATTTGGCAAATTTTCAGTAAACATTATGAGACTTTTGTAAAGAAGAAATCAGAATTTCAAATAAATTAGTTGTTACCAATGAATGATTCAATAAAAGGAAGATTAGGATTGAGAACTACATTATGTCTTCATTTCTTTTGTCAAAAACATTACAAGCACAGTAACATAACAAATTAATAATAAGAAAATAGGCAGTTATTAACAAGTTATTGTAAGCATAGTAACATAAAAAATTAACAATAACATAATAGACAGTTATTAACAAGTTATTGCAAGCACAGTAACATAACAAAACAGACAGTTATTAACAAGCTATTAAAAGCACAGCAACATAACGAATTAACAATACCATAATAGGCAGTTATTAACAAGTTATTGCAAGCACAGTAACAAAACAAAAAAAACAGAAAGTTATTAACAAGCTATTAAAGGCACAGTAACATAACGAATTTAGCAATAACATAACAGACAGTTATTAACAAGTTATTGCAAGCACAGTAACATAACAAATTAACAATAACGTAATAGACAGTTATTAACAAGTTATTACAAGCACAGTAACATAACAAATTAACAATAACGTAATAGACAGTTATTAACAAGTTATTACAAGCACAGTAACATAACAAATTAACATAACAAAATAGACAGTTATTTACAAGTTATTACAGGCACAGTAACATAATAATTTAGCAATAACAAAACAGACAGTTATTAACAAGCTGTTAAAAGCACAGTAACATAACGAATTAACAATAACATAATAGACAGTTATTAACAAGTTATTGCAAGCACAGTAACATAACAAATTAACAATAACGTAATAGACAGTTATTAACAAGTTATTACAAGCACAGTAACATAACAAATTAACAATAACATAATAGACAGTTATTAACAAGTTATTACAAGCACAGTAACATAAAAAAAAACAATAACGTAATAGACAGTTATTAACAAGTTATTACAAGCACAGTAACATAACAAATTAACAATAACATAATAGACAGTTATTAACAAGTTATTACAAGCACAGTAACATAACAAATTAACAATAACAAAATAGACAGTTATTAACAAGTTATTGCAAAGCAACAGTAACATAACAAATTAACAATAACAAAACAGACAGTTATTTACAAGTTATTACAAGCACAGTAACATAACAAAACAGACAGTTATTAACAAGCTTATTACAAGCACAGTAACATAACAAATTAACAATAACGTAATAGACAGTTATTAACAAGTTATTACAAGCAAAGAGAACAGTAATAATGCTTAGCAATAACAAAACAGACAGTTATTTACAAGTTATTACGAGCACAGTAACATAACAAATTAACGATAACATAATAGACAGTTATTAACAAGTTATTTACAAGCACAGTAACATAACAAATTAACAAAACAGACAGTTATTAACAAGCTATTAAAAGCACAGTAACATAACGAATTAACAATACCATAATAGACAGTTATTAACAAGTTATTGCAAGCAACAGTAACATAACAAAACAGAAAGTTAGTTAACAACGCTCATAAAAGCCAACAGTAACATAACAAATTAACAACAACAAAACAAGAAAGTTTATTAACATAATCTGTTAACAGCACAGTAACATAACGAATTAACAATAACATTAATAGACAGTTATTAACAAAGTTATTGACATTAGCACAGTAACATAACAAATTAACAAATAACGTAATAGACAGTTATTAACGTTGTTATTACAAGCACAGTAAAGAATAAACTTAATTAACAATAACATAATAGACAGTTATTAACAAGTTATTACAAAGCACAGTAACGCAACAATTATAACAATAACAGAACAGTTATTAACAAGAAGCTGTTAAAAAGCACAGTAACATAACAGAATTTATTAATAACATAATAGACAGTTATTAACAAGTTATTGCAAGCACAGTAACATAACAAATTAAATTAATAACGTAATAGACAGTTATTATTAACAAGTTATTACACAGCATTAACAATAACAAATTAAACAATAACAACGATGAATTAGTTATTTAACAAGTTATTACAAGCACAGTAACATAACAAATTAACAATAACATAATAGACAGTTATTAACAAGTTATTACAAGCACAGTAACATAACAAATTAACAATAACGTAATAGACAGTTATTAACAAGTTATTACAAGTAACAGTAACATAACAAATTAACAATAACATAATAGACAGTTATTAACAAGTTATTACAAGCACAGTAACATAACAAATTAACAATAACGAAGTTTACAGTTAACAAGCGTGTTAAAAGCACAGTAACATAACGAATTAACAATAACAACAAAATAGACAGTTATTAACAAGTTATTGCAAAGCACAGTAACACAACAAATTAACAATAACCAGATAGACAGTTATTAACAAATTATTACAAGCACTTTAGTAACATTAACAAGTGCGCAATAACATAATAAACAGTTATTAACAAGTTATTACAAGCACAGTAACATAACAAAATTAACAATAACGTAATAGACAGTTATTATAACAAGTTATTACAAACACAGTAACATAACAAATTAACAATAACATAAATAGACAGTTATTAACAAGTTATTACAAACACAGTAACATAACAAATTAACAATAACAAAATAGACGAAGTTATTAACAAGTTATTGCAAGCACAGTAACATAACAAATTAACAATAACATAATAGACAGTTATTATTAATAAGTTATTGCGCTAGCACAGTAACATAACAAATTAACAGACAGTTATTAACAAGCTATTTGAAAAGCACAGTAACATAAACAAATTAATAACAATAACGTAATAGACAGTTATTAACAAGTTATTACAAACACAGTAACATAATAAGTTAGCAATAACAAAACAGACAGTTATTAACAAGTTAATACGAGCACAGTAACATAACAATCAGTCTTATTGCATAACATTAACAATAACAATAGACAGTTATTAACAAGTTATTGCAAGCACAGTATTAACACATAAACAACAAAACAGACAGTTGACAATTAACAAGTTAATAAAGCACAGTAACATAACAGAATTAACAATAACGCAGCCATGAGCAGTTATTAACAAGTTATTACCGGCTTTGGTAACATAACAAAGACAGAAAGTTATTAACAAAGCTATTAAAAGCACAGTAACGCAACAAATTAACAATAACAAAACACAGTTATTAACAAGCTGTTAAACGTACAGTAAGTTAACGAATTAACAATAACATAATAGACAGTTATTAACAAGTTATTGTATTAACAGTAACATAACAAATTAACAATAACGTAATAGACAGTTATTAACAAGTTATTACAAGCACAGTAACATAACAAATTAACAATAACATAATAGTTATTAACAAGTTATTACAAGCACAGTAACATAACAAATTAACAATAACAAAAACAGAGTTATTAACAAGCTGTTAAAAGCACAGTAACATAACAATTAACAATAACATAATAGACAGTTATTAACAAGTTATTGCAAGCACAGTAACATAACAAATTAACAACGTAATAGACAGTTATTAACAAGTTATTACAAGCACAGTAAACACAACAAATTAACAATAACATAATAGACAGTTATTAACAAGTTATTACAAGCACAGTAACATAACAAATTAACAATAACGTAATAGACAGTTATTAACAAGTTATTACAAGCACAGTAAACATAACAAATTAACAATAACATAATAGACAGTTATTAACAAGTTGTCATTTAAACAGTAACATAACAAAATCAATAACAATAACAAAACAGATTGTGCAGTAACATAACAAGTTAATACGTACACAGTAACACAACAAATTACTAACAATAACAAAACAGATTAAATATTAACAAGTTATTACGCACAGTAACATAAACAGCAACAGTAACTAACAATTCAAATCAGTAAATAGACAGTTATTAATAAGTTTACAAGCACAGTAACATAACAAAAATAGACAGTTATTAAAAGTACAGCACAGTAACATAACAAATTAACAATAACGTAATAGACAGTTATTAACAAGTTATTACATTACAGTAACATAATAAGTTAACAATAACAAAACAGACAGTTATTTTATGTTATT
>NC_134832.1:106276517-106334647 GCF_004210375.1 Tachypleus tridentatus
TACAACTGTCAAAATTCTATATGTATACCATTATTCATACATGTGTTAAACAATATACTTTTAGGTAATATATATGACATTTTTCATAATTATAAAAAAATTAGAATTGTTTATTTCCCTTTTTAATGTAATTTTGTTTCCATACTTACTGTAATTCATATATGCTATTGATTCCATCATTCATTACCAACTAATGAAATTTCATCATGTGGGTTGCTGATATTTGTCACACAGTCTAAATTCTGGGTTTGTTATGGAAAACTACCTGTAACATTATATTCTGAACAGTGTATTATTACTTAAGTAATCTTTTGTGCATTAAAACGTACCTTAAATTTAAAGTCAAGTAAATGAAGATAAAAGCAAAACGGCAATTAAAACAGAAAATGGCGTAAAAACCAATGTTGACATCCAGTCAACAAAGTTGTAAAGAACTACCTGTAGCAGAATGGTAATGATCATAACCCGCCAGGAAGACTAACAGGTAAGTATAAAAACCACCGTCAGTCACCTGGAGTTGGTCTTTCCAGTCCTGGTTCCGGGTTATGAGTCAATATGGCCAGTACTAAAAAGTTAAGTGGTAAAAGTGTGAAATGATATGCAGCAAAAGTATAATAACAACTCGTCAGGACGACTAACGAGTAGTTCAAACGGATAGTTCAAACAGTAGCGTTAGTCACCTGAAGTTGGCCTTTCCAGTCCTGGTGTCGAGTTATTTAATGTTCTGGCCATTGTCCAATGTCAAATTGAAGGAAAGAGATTAAAACTGTAAAAAAGGAACCACAATTAAAAAGGTGTAATGCATAAATATGCAACACTTAAATGAGATTAAAAAGATTAATGGCCATTAAAAATTAAAAACATTATCAAGGTGGACAGAGTCACCATCACCAATAACTCTGTCCAATGTTACAGACTGACCCTGGAAAAAAATATGTTTAAAATATTGTCGTCATTGAGAATTGTAACGATGGCAAGAAAGTAAAACGTGGCTGATAGTGATTTGAGTGTTACACAAACTACACATTGGTGCATCAGTTCCAGATAAAAGAAAATGATGAGTTAAAAAACTGTGACCAATGCGTAGCCTAGTGAGAACAACTTCCTCCTTCCGAACTTTACGGAAGCTAGATGGCCAAAGTCCAGTTTTGGGTTTGATTTGAAAAAGTTTGTTGTCGCGTTGCTCACTCCAAGTGAACTGCCAGCTGGCACGGAGCCGAGCCTTGAAGACAACACCATAGTCCATGTACGGAATAGGCATAGGAGTGATGGTGCTGAAGCAGACATATTTAGCTGCCATGTCTGCAAGCTCGTTCCGCGCATACCAACATGGCCTGGTATCTAGAAAAACTGGATTGAAGTAGCTGCTAATGAGAAATGGACCAGTCGGTTTCGAATATCAGCGAGAATAGGATGTGAGCTAACGTGTGGCGATTCCAAGGCAAGTATAGAACTAAGTGAATCAGTATAAATAGTGCAGTTGGAGTACTGCTCAGCTCCAATATGATCCAAGGCAAGAGATATGGCATACAGTTCAGCAGTGAACACAGAAGCTGTAGAAGGGATTCTGCGCGCAACTACTGACCCATAGCAAACCATAGCAGAGCCCACTGAATTACCTGATTTGGAACCATCTGTATAAATGGGAACTGAATGATTGTTTGAAAGATATTCATTGAATAAAGACGGTACTTCCAATCTAGAGTATCTGCCTTTTTTAGGTGACTGAAAGAAAGGTCACATTTGGGGGCTGTAATAAGCCATGGTGGGATGGGCCAACCTGTGGAATCTGCAATGTTATCAAGGGCAGACCCAATTCATCCAATTGCGCCCGGATGCGAAGGCCAAACGGAGCAATGACAGGTCTGTTCTGAAAAAGTACTGCCCACCGAGGAATGAAAACACATTTCCAGGTGGGATGCTTTGTTAAGGAATGAAGTTTCGAAGTATATTGTAAAGATAGTTGCAAACAGCGAAGGTGTAGAGAAGGTTCATGAGATTCAATGTATATACTTTGAACTGGAGAGGTACGGAAAGCCCCAATGCAGAGTCGAAGTCCTTGGTGATGAATGGGGTCCAGCATCTTTAAGGCCGAGGGTCTGGCAGAGCCATAGACCATTGATCCATAATCGAGTTTCGATCTAATAAGAGCACGATATACCTTTAACATTGAACAGCGATCTGCCCCCCAACTGGTAGAAGAGAGAACACGGAGGATGTTCAGTGCTCTTGTGCATTTGACCCGAAGCTGCTTTAAGTGTGGTATAAAGGTCAGTTTACGATCAAAGATAAGCCCCAAGAACTTGGTCTCTAGGACCACTGGCAGCAAAACTTCACCGATATGAAGTTCAGGATCAGGGTGAATACCCCATCGACGGCAAAGTGCATGCATACAGTTTTGGAGAAAGAGAAATTAAAGCCGTTCGCCAGAGTCCACTTCCGTACACAATTGAGGGCGGTTTGTAGTTGCCGCTCAATATATCTCGTGTTTAACGACTGACATGAGATGTGAAAGTCGTCGACATGCAGCCCATTCGCAACAGTTAGAGGGAGTTGTTCAGTGATGGCATTTATCTTTATACTGAAGAGTGTAACACTCAATACACAGCCTTGAGGGACTCAAGTTCCTGTACAAAAGAACGGGAAAGTGTCGAACCCACACGAACTTGAAATCTCCTGTCCATTAAAATTTTTTTAATAAACATGGGTAGATGGCCACGTAACCCATATGTATGGAGGTCTCGCAAAACGCCATACCTCCATGTTGTGTCGTAAGCCTTCTCAATGTCAAAGAATATTGATACAAGATGTTGGCGGTTGAGAAAGGCTTATCCGATAGATGTTTCAAGACAAATTAGGTGATCTTTGGTGTAGTGTTGTCGACGGAACCCACACTGGGTGGGCGAGTAGGTTGTTTGATTCAAGGAACCAAACAAGACGAGCATTAACCATCCTTTCTAATGTCTTACAGAGACAGCTCGTCAAAGCAATTGGACAGTAGTTTGAAGAAATCTTGGGATCTTTCCCTGGCTTAGAGAAAGGTAAAATAATAGTCTGGCGCCAGGTATCAGGAAAAACGTTCTCCTGCCAGATCCGGTTGAAAACAATCAGAAGGACATCAAGAGAAGCAGGAGATAGATGGTGCAGCATGTCATAATGAATATCATCAGGTCCAACAGATGTACTGGGAGACCAATGAAGGGCCATTTTTAGTTCCACCAGAGTAAAGAGACGATTATAGTCAAAGAAACAGTCAGTTCGAAAGGAAAGAGGTGATCGCTCTGCCCGAGTCTTGATGGCCAGGAAGGTGGAGGAACAAGCAGAAGTGCTAGATACCCGGCAAAGCTTTCACCTGGAGTGTTAGCGATGTTCCGAACATCAGTCACCTCCTGACCATCAGAGAGTAAGATCGAGAGGGACAGAATTGTAGTGCCCATTAACCTTTCGAATCTTGACCCATATGATCTTGGAACTGGTGGTAGAAGATATGCTGGTTGTGAACTTCATCCAAGATTCCTTCTGGCTTTGACGTCTTACCCACCTAGCATGTGCACGGGCCCGTTGGAAAGCAACCCGGTTTGAAAGTGTGGGATATCTACGAAAAGTATCCCAGACCCGCTTTTGAGCCTTCCGTGCTAAGTGGCAAGCAGGATTCCACCACGGCCGAGAATATCGTGGAAAACATGTCGAGGTTTTAGGAATACACTGAGCAGCTGCATCTGTAATACAGTCAGTTACCGCTGCTACACAGACGTCTATTGATGGCTGATTTACGATGGCAGGATCAAGTTCTGCGAGAGCAGTGAAAGTGGACCAGTCTGCCTGTTCCAGCTTCCACCGGGGCACGTGGGTAGGGTGGCATCGACCACGGCCAGTCTCTCTCAAAAGGATCGGAAAATGATCACTGCCGAGTGGATTACTGTCAACCCTCCATGAAAAATGGGAGAATAATGAAGGGGAGCAAACTGACAGATGAATAGCGGTAAAGGACTGACTAGATGCATGAAAGTAAGTGGAAGAACCAGTATTGAAAGAGAAAGATTGTGATCAGAGAGCATCCGCTCTTCAGATCGGCCCATCCCATCAATAATAGCACTTCCCCAGAGGGGATGATGTCCATTAAAATCCCCTAGGATTAGAAATGGAGATGGCAATTGTTCAACGAGAGCATCAAGATCTGATTGATCATATGTCTCTCCAGGGTACAGGTACAGAGAACAAACAGTGATGGTATGACCCAAGGAAACACGGATGGCTACAGCCTCCAAGGGTGTGTTGAGTGACAAAGACAGGATGGGCACATGTTGATCAACCAACAGTGCCACCCCTCCATGTACTCGTCCATCACACAACCTGTCATTTCTGTACAGAGAAAACTGCCGAATTGAGACAGTATCAGCAGTATTGAGAAATGTTTCTTGTAAAGAAAGACAAACAGGATGGTAGGAAGCAATCAGCGTTTTGATATCATCCAGATTAGAACGTAAACCTCGACAGTTCCATTGTATCAAGGTGGCCATTTTTAAGAACGGGTAGGTGAAGTGGTTGGAGAACCCTTCGGTTTACGACCACGTCTTTTTTCTTTACTGTCTTTAGTCGGAGGAGGTCTATCAACCTCCATGGATCCTGCTCTGGGTCGGGTGGGCAGGTTTTTGTTATTGGAAGGGGAATCCAGTGACTGAGGACGCGAACGAATAATTGTTTTGTCTCTTGTGGTGGGAGAAAAAGATGTATCAGAAGAAATGCCTGTATTTGAAACTGAAGGACGTGGATCTTGAGGTTTGTTGGAAGGTATGGGAGGAACAGAGATGGGTGTGGAAGTCGATTCATCAACATTTTTAACCACGGAGGTCAAAAGGCTTTTCATTTGTTTTGAAAACGATTCTCTTGGAGGCACAGAGAGATCTGTCTGCACTCCCACTGTAGTTGTGGAATGAAGTGCAGCAGCATATGTCCGAGATGGAGTTGTGGACAGCAATTTCCGAGCCTCAGGATAACTAATGTTATGTGTCGTTTTCAAACGCTGCACCTCTTTTTCCTCCAACCATTTTGGGCAAGAATGAAAGTAAGAGGGGTGATAACCATTGCAGTTTACGCAATGTTGGTTCATGTCACAGTCATAGGCATCGTGGTCCTTGCCTCCACAACGAGCACATGTCAGGGAACCACGACAAGATGTCTTTGAGTGGCCGAATCTCTGACATTGGAAACATCAAAGAGGGTTTGGTATGTATGGCCGAACCCTACAAATGAGATAACCTGCCTTGATGGTGGCAGGTGCACGTGGTGAAGTAAATGTTAAAACGAGGGTATTTGTTGGCAGTGTAACTCCATCTTTGTGAGTGGAGATGCGCCTCACTGCAGAAACTCCTTGAGTGGAGAGACCAGCGAGAATCTCTGACTCGGGAACGTTCTTCAAATCCCTTTCAACAATAACTCCTCGTGAAGAATTCAAGGTAGCATGGGGTGTAACCTCAATAGGTATATCCCCAATTGCCTTTGAATTCAAGAGGAGTTCACTATGTTGGGATGTGGATGTTTCAACCAATATGTCACCAGATCGAAGTTTCTTTACTGACTTTGGAGAGCCAGCAAGTCCCTCTAGTCCCTTTTGAATAAAAAAAAGGGGACATTTGCCCTAAAGGTTTTTCTGAAAGAGAATGTAATATTAGAAAATGAGGTACGTGTGTTACTGATATTGAAGATTGCTGTTCTGAGTATTCAAGACGTGGTCGCTTACCCATTGACTGTTTTTTACAATTTTATTTAAGTTTTTTTGAGGATCCATAGGAAAAAGAAAAATTTTCGGTACCCACTGACCCCACCCACCATGGAACCCTACAAGGGGATGCACTACAAAGTCACGCAAGGACAATGCAGCAACGCCTGCGTTTCGTGAGCACTATACCCAAACACCAGCATCAGGCACAATGTCCACAACACCCATTGAGAACTTCCAACACTGGTACTTGGTTGACTCTAGCCCAAGTGGACCAGCCGATTGACCCAAGGGGGGCCACCCAAAGGCCGCCCGTCTACAGGAATTCGAGGCCAAAGTGGTGTGTTAGGGTTGGACCCCTCAACCACCAGAATCCTCTCCTCCCTTTCACGGGTCGCCACGCACGGCAAACACGTGGGTGGATGTTTAGATCCCAGAGAAGGTAACCAGATAGAACAGAACCTTCCATGGGAGGTCCCCTCACCACGTACAGGATTTTTTTGTAATTCTTATCTTTTTTGTACTTATTATCATTTAGAAGTTAAATATAAAGCATCATATGGATCTTTGTGCATTTGTCATTTGGGACTCCACCCAGTCCCACTGATCTGAGAATTTAAGTACTAATAATTGTAAATTTCCAATTATTATCCTGTATGTAATTAAATTTTAAATTTTATTTTGTCTTATCCTAACATTATTTACCCTATTAATCAATGTTTTCTGCACTCTTCTCAATAAATGCATCCCTACTGTATTTATTCGGCTTTCATCTAATATCATAAATTAAGTATATACTCTGAGTTTATAGAATTTATATCAATATTTTTCTCTCTACTTTACAGATGGCAAAGTAAGGCTCAATGGACATATTTCTCACACAAAGACAGTCAGTCACTGAACATGAAGTAATTCTGAAACAGGTGATGGCAATTTAAATGGAACCAAACTATTGCCAAAATACAAAATTAGTACTAGCTTTATTTGAAAATATGACTCTAGTGTTATATTCATGAATGATGGTGGAGTACCAAAACTACAGTGTGCTATTTGTGGAGATGTGTTGGCTATTATACAGTTCATAAAAAAAATAAAAATTATGTACAGTTTAAGTCAAAGTCATTGCTGTAAAGTCACTGTTTTACTTCACTGCACTTTAAGTGAGAAACCCAGACACTAATTCTTAATGAGGAATAATCAAAGTAGTGTTTTGTAAATATTTGAGGTAAGCTCCACCCATCAATTGTGGTAACTTTTCTGATAGCACACACTCAGTTGTCTTGCAATCTCTCAGTGTGTGTTATAATAACAGGGAGCTGTAGACACCATAACGTCTGTATGCAGATACATGCAAGTACAATCTACACATCTTCATAATGCACAAGTATTGCCTGCCTGCACAGCTCAGGTACTGTGTAATGAAAATCATCCAAAGTATACTATTAAAGATTACTTTGTTTTATTACCACATACCAATATCAATAAGTTAATACGATTCAACTGAAGAAACAGTTGGAAGATTTATATTTTTATATTAATTTCATGAGTACTAAACTGTTTTTTCCCTCACTGGTGAAAAGTCAAAAATGGAAAAATGTTTGTTTTAATATGCAGAATAGTGAAAACATATACAGAAGGCTATACTTTACAGGCATATGCTATAGTATACATGATGGCCACAGAAGGTTTGGGGGTTAAGATTATTATCATTTATAATTATATCATTTACTATTTTTTTGTTTTCACTTTTCCATCAAACATTCATAAGCTTTTATTATAAGCAGTTTTACATTTGCTTTCCCTTGAAAAATAGAAAACAACATTGCATACAATGTAAACTCAAATTGTGTGACACCATTGTTCATGTCTTATTTTCTGCATGACAGAAACTTTTTGGGTACCTGAATATTTACATGATTTACCAATTTGGGTACCTGGGTAAGATATTTGGTACCCATTTAAAGATGGATGGAAGAAAGCAGAGGGTTGTTACAAATGGTGTTCAGTCAAACTGGATTAATATCATAAGTGTGGTATTTCTTTTTGATTTACATCAATGACATAGATGAAAGAATGGTCAATAAATTACCTAAATTTGCTAATGATATCAAAGTCTTGGGTGTTGCTAGCTCTGAAGATGCTGCTTTACAAAATAATTTAGACCAATTACAGAGTTGGGCAAACAAATGGCAGATGGGTTTTAATTATAATCACTGCAACATAATACATGTAGGCCATCATAATTTGAATTATAAGTATAATTTGGATGGGAAGAACTTTGTAAATACAAATAATTAACACCAGGTTGATCTTAATAGAGTTGTTTACATTTCTGTGGTATTATCCTGGTAGTAGATGTAAATACATTTCACAAGTTTGAAATTTATAATTTATCTATATTTTTTTTATTTATCTTAAGTAAAGGTACAGAAGAATCTTGGGTCAATATATCATTTATTTGTTAAAATAGTTCTTACACTATTTTTAATAGTTGGTGTACATATAAAATATTTATTCTTAGCTAAAGAACTATTAATGACTGGTTTCCTGTATGATTGAAGTTTAGCACAATAGAAAGTTTGTAGGCAATAAACAACCTAAAGATGGTAGATCACAACTTGCTGCAAAACAAAATTACTGTAACTGATAAAATTATATGCTGTTCTTTATACTTATGGTGGAAATCAAGAAATAAAAATGTAATAAAATATGCATGTTAGAATAAACTTGTGTGATGTTTTTTTTCTCTTTTACTGTATTATTTTGGTACTATCATATTTTATACCTATTATGAATTCAATCTACTGGAGATAAACAAATTGTTTTTAATTATTATTGTTGTGGAAACTTTTTCTCACATTCACTAATGTTGACGATTAAATTGGAAAATGCAAACAAAGCAATAAAATAAAAAGGCTTAAGCAGTTATAAATGAATGTAAATAATACTTCAAAATTCCAATGACATTGTCTTACAAAACCTTTTGCAAAACGTTTTTTTTCTTAAACTGATTTTTTTTTTTTTTTGCAATAGCTTTCTTGTTGTTTGTAGTTGCATCTGTTTCTCCATTTGTGGTTGACTGTCATCATCTACAAGTCTTATTAAATTATACATAAACTGTACAATATGCAACAAGCAACTATGGCTTTAGTAAATTTATCACCCACTCTAGCTATCATTTAACTTTATGTAATGGCAGTAATATATTCAGAATTAAGCAACATGCAATGTAAAATAACTTGAAAAGAAAAATAATGTAAGCACCAACTGGTGATGTAATTAGTGTGTAATGAATACATTCCTTC
Source organism: Tachypleus tridentatus (assembly GCF_004210375.1). Lineage (NCBI taxonomy): Eukaryota > Metazoa > Arthropoda > Merostomata > Xiphosura > Limulidae > Tachypleus > Tachypleus tridentatus. The sequence goes on from NC_134832.1 coordinate 106,285,542, forward strand.
ATCTAGAGAAATAATTGTGACTGTGGTTATGTTCACTTTCAGTAAGTTTGATTGGCATAAGTTAATCAGTCATAAATTAGTAAATTAAAAGATACATGTAGATTACACAACTTTATAAACAGGAACTAGGGGCCTTAAGAGCACTAACTAGGAAGAAAAGTGGAATTTGAAATATGCAGTGGGCACAGCACGTAACCAACTGTATTTATGTACAACGTTGTGCTGAGCAATAAATAAATCTCCAGTGTTCAACAGTTCTTTTAACCATTTATGAAAAAGAAAATTATGTGAAGAGTAATAATGTTGTGAAGGTAACACGTACACGTGCCTTTCCATTGTAAAGGTATTGTGTGTGCTAATCAATTAATGAGTCCATTGATTAATTGATTAGCAACAGCAAGTAACAGTAATTGTCCAAGTGTAGTAATACTTTAATACTTTTAAAGTAACATTAACTGGTATGAACATGAAACATTAAGTTAGTCTACAATATAATAAGGAAAGAATAGCTATAGAAATTACAATATACCTGAAAATGTGAAAATGAATTAAGGAACTGGATTTATGCAAATGCTCTTTCATTCCATCTTTCACTTCCAGTCTTAACTTCAGACTTTATTACTAATAGTAATAGTACTAGAATAAGATGCAGGTTAATGATATGAAATAAATACTTATTTGACCATTATACATAATTACTTTTCATGCAATTACAAAACAGTAAAGGTTTTCAACTACATTTTTACAGCAAAAAGCTCCTTAAATACCAAAATTTTTAGCTTAAAATTTAATTGTTTAACAATGTTAATGCAAACATTAAGGTTAAGCCAGTTCTCAAAACAATTAAAGCACTGTCATTCTGGGTATTTAAACTGAGGTTAAATTTTTTGATAATTTATTTTTCAAAAAAGGCCTTAGTTCAGGCTATTCTGCAGAATGCAAGCTCTCTATATAAACATCATTCTTCTACATCAAGAGTGCCCTATTCCACTTAGAAAAAAGTGACTAAGCTTTAACCTTTGACAACTTTACTGAAGGGTGGATGGGGTGAGGTCACTACTGCAGTTAATCCCTCAAAGGTTACTGACCTGAACGTTGATAAAAACCATTGAGTGTTAAAACAAAAGGTAATAACGGTTATACAATTATTTCTTGAGTATACTACTACTACTGCAATTCGTATTCAGCCTGCAAGCACTTTGCATACAAGAATGTAAACTTTAGGTACCAGTTGTAACTTCTGCTATTTTTTAACATAAAATTGCAAAAAATCATCTCTTTTTCCTTCTTTTCTTTCAGTTCCAGTCCAGATTTTCAAGTGTGAAGACACTTATTATCATGCTCGGAAGACTTTGACTTACTACACTTATTTTACATTGTTTTGTTCTTTCTAGCAGGTACCGCCTCAGTCTTTTGAAGAACTTGAAAGAAATACGACTTCTCCCACTCCACAAAATACAAACCAGGAGTGTCCACTAGATCCTTCTGGCCCACCCATGACCTCTAATGAACTAACAACTCTACCTGAAATAGCCATGAATGACTACTTTGGAAAACACGTCCACGAGAGGCCACCAATGCTCACTCCATCTCTGACACCAACTCCTCTTGGTGATGATGAAGGCTGTAAGACTGTAAAAAAGAGTAAGAAGACACCCAAAGCAAGTTCAGTCATGGATAATAATAAGGATAACAATAAGGTCACACTCTTCACCAACAATACAACACAAAACACCACCTCTGATAAGAAATATACAATCCCTGCACTCATAATTGAAAGTATTGCTCTTTCGCTTTGGATCCTGGAAATAGTCAATGAAATTAGACAACTATTCACTGGATTAAACTTTAAGGATTTTCGTAGACTCCTGAAAGGAGGCATCTCACTTAAATGCAGCTCCTTAAAGACTATACCCACTTGCCCAACAATGCTTTCTAAGGGAATACCAAGATTCACCCACCTAATATCACACAAATTACCCAGCAATCATTATCAAAGGTGTTGATTCAACATCGAAGATAACAAAATCATAAAAGAAATAAATGCCACTGGTTTTAAAACACTAAATCTGAATGCATAATTTCATACTGACTGAAACTAAAAGCACCACTAGTCAAAGTAACTACTGATAACAAAATGATCATAATTAACTTCTAAGGACAGTTGCACACTTTTTTTCAAAAACATCACACAGAACTGGCAGAAACACCAATAAAACAATGATATAAGTGGCAAAAGTTCAGACACAAGCTATTTGGCACTGCCCCCTAATAAATGTATCAGAAGCTCAGGCCCTCCATGATGTTGACAACTGCCCCAAGAAACCCAACGAGGTCGCATGCACTAACTGCTAGGGCACAATCAATTAATCTGTGTACCACTTTCTAAAAGTTTTACTGGTAACCTAGTCATGTTAAAAATAGGAAAAGAACATTGAGAGAAGAAAACAGAATTAACGAAGAATGGGAATTGCTGTGGAAGATAAAATGATGTGTTTGCTCTGCAACTCTATAACTGCAACAGGAAGAAATACAATGCATATCAGCATTATGTAACTCGTAAGGACCACAAATATTCTAAACTGAAAGGAGGAACCCAAAAGTCTACGCTTAAAAAAATGAAAGATGCAAAGCAGCAGCAGCAAGTATTCAAAATGATGATAGAACCAGTATTGAAATCACTGAAGCAACTTAGAAAGTAGCATATATACTGGGAAGAAGAGGTAAATTTTAGTGATGTGGAAATTATAAAAAAATGCATTGTTAAAGCTGGAGAATGTTTAGATTCAGATAAGGTGAATAAGTACAACTACCTTTCTCAAGAAGGACCATAAATGATAGGCAACATGAATTAGCCCTCAATGCAACAGAACAACTTCATACAATATGCCAAAGCAAATATATTTACTATTTGATTGTTTGGATGAATCACCTGACATTACTGACTCAGCAACAAGTGTTATTTTTTTTATTTGTGTTACAACTGCAGAGTTTCATTGCCATGTGTACCCTTATTGCAAGGCCAAGTGGAACTGACATCTTCACTATCTTTAAAGAAAAATGAATGTATGTAATTTAGTAAGTGTATGCACAGATTGTGCATCTTATATGAGAGGAAAAGGTGAAGGATTTGTATCGTTACAACAAAAAGATGCTTTTCCTTTAATTGTTTTTTACATGAACAGAATCTCTGGGCCAAATTTACCATTTTAAATAATACATTAAATAAAGTTATAGGTATTGTTAACTAATGTTAACACTCAAGCAAATGCATCACATCATCACCAATTTTGCAACATGCTTCATCATGATGATGAAACATTCACTGTGGTTATCACAAAGACAAATACTTGTCAAACTTTTATCTGTGCAAAAAGTCAAAGTTTTTTGAGGAACTGAATCACCACATGAAATGTCAAAGAGGATTTCTACATAAATACTACATTTTGTGTGATATAATGTCAAAGCAAAATGATCTGAATATTTTTTTGAAAGGTAAAACTAAATCAATATATGATGTGGCTGAAAGTTCAGGCATTTCAGAAAAAAAAACTGACCTTTTTCAAAACTCTCCTTACCCAGTCGAAACTTTCAGTTCAGCACTTTCCTGAATTAACAAAAGTAATTAATAAACACGATAAAATCAAATCATTAAGGAACTGTGGCATGAAAGAATACACAGCTTTTCTTGACTTTCTGACTGAGAACACAATAAGAGATTTGTAGATTTTGAGAAATATGATCCCACATTGAAACTAGCTTTTCAGCCACACCTGATCAATGTCTTCAAAGCACCTAATGACTTACAGATTGAGCTCTAAGAAGATAATATTCTGAAGCCTCAATTTGACACTAAGAAGGTTTCCATTGACACATGGAAAAATACTGTTGAATAACCATGTCTACATCAGCCTGCTAGTCAAATACTGTGTTGTTTTGGCACAACCCACTGTTGTGAATAAATATTTTCATTTATGACACAAAATAAAATGCATCTGAAATCTCAGATAACAGATATTTACATGGAGGACCAATTAAAGCTGCAGTCAAAGATGTTGGAACGAAATATCTGATTCCTATCCCACAATAAGGAGTCACAAAAAGTCATTAAATGGTTTGTTGTCTAAGTTCTCCACTTTTTATTAGTTCTATTGTCAACTTTTTGAAACAAATGTCTTTTCTGAATTTTTATTTTGCTTAAAGATCTCATATAATAGCAGACTTTAATTAAAATTAGTCATTATGTGTACAAAACTATAAAAGTTTGATGTATATGATAAATTATCAACATGTGGCTTAATGGAATCTGGGTTAAATAAAATGTGTCCTTCCAATGTAAAAGTGTTCCCCACCTCTGGATTAAGAGAATCTATGCGAAAATCAAACACATCAAATTACTTAAAAAAAACAAACTGGTTAGATTTCTGTAATTCCCTACAACTTGCTCATACCAAACATCAATATGTCAGGAAAAAATTCAAATGCTTAACCTCCAACAAAAACCAGACTTTTCAACCCATAACTTACAACAATAATACAGCTAGAACAGACTCCGACAAAACCAACCTTCTCATAGATTATTATAAAAACTACTTCAACAACCTAATCTCCCCAAACTTTGACACTGAACACCATACCAAAATAAACAATTTTATAACTTCCAAATTCACACTTTTCACCCAATACTTTTCAATCAACTTTTTTCATGATAACACTTACTATACACAAAAAACCATTAACAGAAAAAATAATTAATAAACTCAAAATAATAATCAAATATCTTAAAAACTCTGCTCCTGGCCATAAAGGAGTAAGAAACATTATTCTCAAACACAGTTCCAATCTACTTCTCCTTCATCTTACAATCATTATGAACTTTTCTCTCTTAAGTGGATACCACTCAGGTATTGGGAAAAAAAAGCTATCATTACTGTTATGCCACAAAAAACAGAGATCCAATCCTGATAAATTTTGCCCCTTCAGCTTGACAATCTGCTTGGGCAAACTAATGGATAAAATTATCTACAATACACTTATTTTTCTGTGAATCAAGCAACATTCTTTCAGAATACCAAAACATCTAAAAACAAAAATAGACAAACAATGGACCATGTTGCATGACTTGCCAAATTCATTTATAAGTCTTTCAACAACAAAACTACGGTCTGTTGGTTCATATTAATCATTAGTATTCATTGTATTCAGTATTCTTATAGATTACTTTTGATTCTTTTTTGGGAAGAAAAATTCACCAGTTCTCCAGAAACATTAGTGAAGATTGATTGATTGACGGATTGACTATATAGTAAAGTGAGCTCCTATAGCACAATTAAGATAACAGCCATTTCAGGGCTACCACATCTTCAAAAATTCAGATTTACAGCCCCACAGCATGGATGTGAAGAGATGGCCACAGCTTATTACAAAGCCATCTGTGAAGCAGGTACTGCCCACGATGTCACAAAGCAGTTCTGAGCCACTACAAAAGCTATTCTTAAAGTCTCAGCAGAGGTGTCTGCCCTCCAAAACTCTCTGCTCTCTTCAGACTCAAAGTGAATGGTGTAATGACCTTCAAGACTCATCAGACCAATGCTCCACGTCAGACAAGTCACCTTAACCACAGCCACTTACCTCCAATAAGAAGTCACTGACCAAAGGGTCAAGGAAACAGTGTAACCCCTTAGGCAAGTAACAATGGTGAATCTGCACCAACCACCACCGTCATGGAGCCAACAAACAAGCAATATAAACCTACAAAAACATCCCCAGGTATTATTGTCGAATATATCCCACCAACCTTCCAACAACCTGATATTGCCAAGGAATTAAAAAAACCTTTACCCTTAGGTTTCCTTTGCAGGTGTCAGACGACTACTCAAAGGAAGCAAGGTGATAAAGACAACACACCTGTGGCTCTACATAATACTCACGAAGCCATGGCCAATGTCAGCTTTTAACAGAATAACACTTTTAGTACATTTCTAGAGCAGCACCACCCAAATCTGTTATGGTTATTCGTGGAGTTCAGATTAGCATCTCAGTAGACGAAATATGTGAGGAGCTTAAACTTCAAGGACTGGAGGCACTTAACATTGAATGTATTCAGTCATTCAAATATACACGTAAAGTAACTCCTTTAAATTGCTTAGCTTCACAGGACAAAGTATGTAAAAAATAGTGGATTGATAAGTGTCACCCTTACTGTAACAGTTTCTTATCATTCTTACAATAACATATTAATAATTCAATGTGTGTATATAAGGAAATGATGAATGAACAGCTAGAATGAGCATGTAGAACCCTCTTCTATATGTTAATATATGGTTATACCTTTGTGACACAGATGTGTAAGGTTTCTTGATGCTTTGTAGGTATGTTTTCTTGGTGGGCTGCTTTGAAATGTAAAAATATTGCCACATTTATTTAGCTTTTCCTTTCCAATATCACAGATCAGTGGTTCCCAACCATTTTTATGTCCCGCACCCTTAAAAAATTTTAATATGTTCTCGCACCCCTCACAGTAATTATTTATTTAAGAATAAAGGTAAAGGTGGCCAAAACAAATGTTATCTCGCACCCCCTGGATGGGAACCACTGTCATAGATGAACTTGTCATGTGAATTTTAACGTCTTTAGTGTAAAGTTTTATACAAAACCTTTCGCAATTTTCATTTCTTTCTTGCATTGCTCTTTGCCAATAACTTATTACTGGAAAGAACTGCATGCTGTAAATCATTTTTGTGTTGATATTTGCAGTGAGTGCCACGTAAACATCTTACGCCACTTCAAAACGTAATACAACATATTGTGTATATTGGAGAATTTAAAAAAAAAACATTATAAAATAGTGGATATAAGTAGATACAGGGGCATTAGCTCAAGTGTTAGAGTGCTTGCTTAGGAAGAAGACATTTTTTCTTGAGTGGTGAGTTCTTGCATTAAAAAGTAATAACCTAAAGGACTTTTATTTCTAAACATTTGTTTTAAGTTTAATACCTCTGAACTATCAAATGCACAAAATATGTATAGATATGGGCATTAATGTGGGGGGAAAATTATTACCAAGGGGCGGAATTATAAATAAAGTGGTGACCATGTCCGTATTCAGTGTACCACCATATATTGACAATAACCAGATAGTTAAAAATATTGAAGAATTTGAATGCCATTTTAGATAAAATAGAAGCAACAAAAATACACTGGAAGAAAGCTAAGGTGTACACAGATGCTGGAATATTTTGAGTGGTATTCCCACCAGGCAAGTCATCATTACCATATGTGATAAAATTAAGCGATCCATTACTTCATGTTGGTTATTACAACATTAAACATTACGACCAACACAAAGTCTGTAATTTATGTTTATCAGAAAATCATATTTTCAGTGACTGCCCTGAATTCAAATGATACATTCATAATAAACAAGGACATATGGACAGAAGATGTAATAATTATTACTTTAAGACTTGTAACACAAAATTTTGAACATCTTTGTTTAAATTGTCCAAAATCAGAAGTGATTGGAATGTGGACTAGTTGGAATGCAAGAAAAAAGACCCATAGAGAAAGTGAAAATTATTAACAGTGACTCAGAGAACAAATCAAGGAAGTGTAGAAGAAAATGAAATTAATATGTTGAATAAGAGTGGTGATACAAAGAAACAGAATGGTGAGCTCTCTAATGTACAGGATACCACATTTGAATAGAGGTACATTCATCACTTACAGAAATTAAGGAAAGGTTAATGGAAGAGTCAGAGGATGATGTGACAGATACTGTATTGGTTTCTGAAGCAAGAAGTGAATTGAGAACAGATTTGGGCAGTGTCTATAGCTCTACAAAGGATATACTAGTTCAGTATACTGGAAAAAGGGTAAGAACAAGGAAGGTTGAAAAGATAGAGGACTTTCATACTACAAACAAAATGAGTAAATGAATGAAAACTAAAATCACCAAGGGTAAGCTGGCTCTGAAAAGGAAGTTATTTAATTATCTAGAATAATAATGCCCTCCACTGATACATAATTGTCCATATACAAATATAAAATATTTGTGTAGGTAAAAGTAAGTATACTATAAATAGGTTGAAACATTGGTTTATCTCTATAATGATACAACATCTCATGTGTACAAGAAAGACATTGGAATAATGATGACATTCCAGAGGTTAAAAACATATGGAATTTTAATATATATATAATGATTTTTGTCTTGACAGTAGAAATGGGGTATCTATATTAGTTAAAAAAAATGCATATTACAGTTAATGTATGTAATGAGAATAATAATGGTTGTACACTGGGTATAGACTTTATAATATAGGATGTACCAGTATCTGTATGAAACATTTACAGACAATGTTTCCCATGTGCAATACCTATTTTTTCAAGAATCACAGACAAAACTACCTAAGAACAAAATGACAGTCCTGGTGGGGAATTTTAATTGCATTTTGGAAACATCTAGAAGAAGATCCCTCAAATTATTAATACTATAGATTCTGAATTAGTCTAATTGATGGCATGAGCCAATATAATTTAGTGGTACTGTGGAGAAAATTTCTCTCCATTGAGAAACAATATACATGAAAAAGAATCTATCACAATAAAATTATTCAGTTGAGGATAGATAAAATTTTACCTTCCAATAACAATGTGTAAATTATGTGAAATATTGTTATATCACTTCATGCATGTTCACAGACCATGACACAGTAACATGCAATTCTAATTTTCATTGGTTACCCTGAGGACCTGGAATTTGGATTCTTAATAATTCATTCTTAAGAGATGAGGAGTATCAAAAGATTATAAACTGAATCATTAATATTGAAGTAAAGCTTATCAGTAAATATAATTCAATAATGGAATGGTTGGAACAAGTAAAACACAAACTTGTAGCATATATTATTCTATCCAAAGAAAATCTTTGACAAAAGAAAAGGTTAACAAAATTATATTTATGTCTGGAGAAGACCAAATAAACAAAAGATACTGAAATAATTAGGGACATAGAATAAAAAATAGTAAGAATCAAATATGAGAAAACAGAGTTGAACAGCAAAAACAGGGAAAAAAATTAAAAATGATAAACTATTAAAACATTTTAATAATCACCTTAACAAATCTTGATTTGAACTAAGTAATTCTTGTTTGTCACCACCTTTAACACACCATCTAACAGTTTCCACTCATTACAAAGTTGTTACTCATCCTCTCTGAAAATAAATAAAGTACAATATCATCAAATGAACAGAATTATACATGATTGATTTCAAATTTCAATTCAGACACCCTGTTAATACCAGAAATTTAATCAATATTTATGTATGTTAAAAGTACAAGATAAATAAGTTGAAAGCAGGAAAGAAGATGTAATAAAGTAATTAAAACACCTTTATCAAACTATGAAGAATTAAAACGTGTATTATACACCAAAATTATACACCAAACAGTCTTTAATATCTGATAATATTGTTTAACTTATTTTTTTCTGACAGCTATCAAAGATTGTTTGGTGTATAATTTATTTATGAATGAATATTTCATGATTGTCTTTTCCCCTAACAACAGAGTCAAAAGCAACTATATTAAAAGCAATAATTATGACAAGTGTGGGCTTGTAACTCAATAAGAATTGTAAGTTATGTTTATAATTCATTGATGTTGAAGCTATTGAATGTCTTGTGGAAACTATTGATGTCAAAAGTTAAAGATTTCTTGAAGGCTTAAGTAATAGATATATAAATAGCAGCAAGAAGAAGAAAAAAAGAACAGAAGAGAGTAAAGTCACTGGAAGAAGCTCAGTCAGAGAAAAGATAAATGCAAAGGTAATCACTGTAGGAGTGCAAGGCCTAATGGTTGATATGACAGGATTAAAAATTTCAAAGAGATAAGAAAAAGAATGTTATTTCATGGTGTTCTAAAGCAACTAAATCAGCCTGAGTAGTTTACCTTTTGATTTTTCACCAACAATTCACAAACACCTACCATTGAAGAATTATTAGCCCAACACACCCATATATAAACTTTAACATGTACTACTAAAATAATAAGCACTTGACAAAAAAGTACAATTTTTTTGTGAAATATACATGCTCACTTCTTGCAAAATTAATGAAAATGAATAATTTTTTTATACTCCATAGATATAATGTTTGCTACATTTATATAAATATGAATCATATTTATACATGAACAATTTCTTTTATAGTACATTCAGTTTAAATACAAAACTACAGGTTAACAATCAGCTGAATAAGTTAAAGATATATTAAATAAAAATAATATTAAACAAGATGGCAGGCCATCCATCCATTAAAGTCTTAGATGTTACTGGATATGAAGAAAATGCTGCTGCTTTAAAAAAAAAATAGTTGGCAAGTTGGGAAATAAATGGCAGATGGTTTTTACTTATAGGAAGTGCATGTAAATTATCATAACCTGAATTATAAGTCTGATGGGAATAATTTTAATAGTGTTATAGAAGAAAAGAATCTTGGTGTTGAGGTTCTTCAGTCTCAAGCCATCCAAGCAATGTGTTGTTGCAAGTTGCAGGACAAATAGTATTTTAGGTTTTATTTATAGAAATGTTGAAATATAAAGTCTATAGAGGTTATAATTTCTTTGTATAGGTCACCACTCAGATCATATTTGGAATACCGTGTCTTGGACTTCTTATCTTTGAAACAACATTGAAGTGTTGAAAGGGTTCTGATGGCTACTTGGCTGATACCTGAAATGTAAAAGTTATCATAAGAGAAAAGGTGAAAATCTCTGCAATTTTTTTCTTTTGAAGAAACAAAGTTAGGGGGATTGAGGTTTTAAGGTTTTTATGGAATTGGTCATGTTGAGGCATCATGCCTTTTTCACATGTAATGGTTAGTGTTATAGGACTAGGAAACACAAATATACATTTTGGGAGGGCAAGAGTTATCTTCACTGAGATTGTTTTTTATAATGGGTAGTCAGCATTTAGAAAGGATTGCCTTCAATGTGATGGATGTAATAAATGTAAGGAAGTTTACAAGAAAAGCTGGTATTATTTAAATAATAGACATTGGCTCTGAGTGTTTTGTATTAAAATTTAGTTCAGTGGATGGGATGACTTAGATGAACCTATAGTTCACTTATGTTCTTCAAGTATATATGTATATAGTTAGTTATTTAACCACCCAAGGTTTACAAAAATTTAAACAAACAGTTCACCCTACATCACAAGTTTAAAGCTCTAACCTGAGTGTAATTTTCTTGGAAAAAAAGGCTTACAAATCTGTTTTTGAAGTTTAAATAAATTACAGGAAATATTCAAGTTCTTATTGCCAATATACTATGGAATAAAATTTTTTCCAGATTCCTAAAAATTCTGAGTATTTGAATCAAGCTTCACTAAATATTTATGTGCCTCAGAAATTACTTTGATTAAACTCTTTATGTTTTGTGCCAGATTTCATTCAAGTAGATAGAGCACCATGTCTCTGCACACTAAGTTTAACTTTCAGTACTAAAGTTCTTCAACTCAATTTGTTATTTTCATTACGTGTATATCTAACATACATCTGAAGCTTTAAAGTTTAATCAGTATTCACATTTTAATCCTTCTATTTCCCTTATTACTAATATTTCAAAATGACATGTTTACAGACCATTTTGACACTAGTATATCAGCACTGCAGATAAGAAGTGTGCTGGTGTAATTCCTAACCAAAAATGAGCCATGTATAGCCTTAAAAAATACTGAGATGTTGTTTTACTGTCATATAAAAACAAATGCAGCTACTGCCACTTTAACAGTAGTACAGTAATTAATGGGTGCATTATTATAAATTTCTGTAGTTCTGCACAAAATATGTGTATAGTTCACACACTAGTGCTGTAAAAATAAGGCTCTTTAACCACCTGAAGTTTCTAGTGATGCACTTGTGAATGATAGTTTTGTGTAAAAAAATAAATGAAAAAGTTAAAATGTTGTTATTTGTGTTATAACTACATCTGATAAACTAATTTACTAATTTAATTCTATACCAAATCCAACCTTCTGAAGTAATAAAATAATTCATAATTAGTTAAATTGCCTTTTATTCCTAAAATGTTACTGCTGCATTTTATAAAAAAATTTAAAATAACTTCCACTGGCAGAATTCTGGGAGGGATCACTACTTATAGAAAAAAAATTTATCTGGATCACTGCTATATCAATTTCTTGTCATGGTCAATATACAATAGTTTAATGCTCAGTAAAACAACCATTACTCAAATTTTACTTGCACATCTCAAAAACAAATGTCCCTGAGAAGCAGACAACATTTGAAGTCATACTCTAATAGCCGATATGAAATTCTAAGAAATTTCAAAATGCTGTAAGTAACACATGCAAATTCCAAAATATTCAAGGATATATATATATATATATATACACACACACACACACACACACACACACAAAAACTGTGTCACTACAACTTTCTCAAAAATCATTGGAACTAGGCCACCATGGTATGCAAGTGAGCCCTGAACTGAATAGAATATGGAACCTTTTTATTTTTGTACAGAAAGTATGCAAGTTAAAATTTATCTTCTGTCAAATTATTTTTAACTTTGTAAAATGTTTGTTGTAAAAAAGAAGAGAGATAAACAGTATTAACTCAAAACTGATTAAATAGTTAACTCAATATTAGGAAAGGAGAAAAGGAAAGCAGTAAATCGAAGGGACAAATTTGGAAAATCAAAATGGCACTCATCTCAGGTTCTTGAAATTAAGAGTTAAGAAAGACTAACATTGGAATAAATCAAAACATTAATGCTGTTAAAAGTGGTGAAAAGATCAGTTATAAAATCATTCTGTGCTGTTTCAAAATTCAAGAAATCACAGATTTTGTGACAAAGACAGTTATAAAGACAAAACAGAGAGAAAGCAAAAATACATGCACATTTGATTTGGGCAGTCCAGTTAATTGGACAAAACCAACTCAAAGGAACATCACCCACTAATCACAATAGGTCCAATACAGCTGTCCAAATTTAACTTTTCTCAAGGCATATTATATCAGCTGTATCATCAAGCAGTTGAAAAATAATGATCTTGAGATTTAACAAGCTAATCCACAACTACAAAAAATAAGAGATTTCCTAAATCAGTGTAGAACTGATGAAGATGTTACCATATGTATGCTACATTAAAGGCAATAATGGATCTGAAAAGTGTTACAGGAATAATAGAAATCACAATAATGAAACTTTTGCTCACAAAACAAAAAAGCAGATATTTTATATGAAAGTTGCAATGAAGCTTTTCAGAAAAATTTAACAGTCAAATCAGTCAACTTAACCATTAAGTCCATAATATACAAATTTCAGTAACAAAAGGAACACAGCTAATTATTAATTTTCTGTAATGTAGTGCTGACTTGTTGAAAATTAGCTCAAAAGATTTGCTGAAAAACTGCATAAATCTTAAGTAAGCTTATCAACCAAGTGGCACGTTACAGGTCCTTTCATGGAGAGTGATGAATATGAATTTCTTAGAAAATACCTGCCTTGTTATATATCAGAATATATTGGCAAGAACAAATTACATCATCCCATTCCAACAGCTTTGTCACACTGAAAATTCTGCTGACCTATCCATTACTATTCTGTTGAAGAAGTATGATTTTTCCAAAAACAAAAGTACTGATTACAACCTATTTGAGTTCAACCATGACAGAACCAGAACTGGCTGTACTAACAATTTCAAATGAGTATGATTTTGTTAAAGTTATTTTGTACAAACAAAAAGTTGTACTTTAGAAATAATTTAACTTGATTTATTCAACCTCTGTATATGAGAAACGATACATTTTACCAACAGTATTAGAAAATATGTACTGTTCTCTAATATTTATACCTGCAGTTCTGTTGTTTCTTCCCAAAGCACATGCTACTTGCTCAGTTGTTAATGAGTTGTTATTGGCGAGACATAGAAATTTTAACTCTAAGATTCCGGAATCAATTCCTTTTGTTGACGTAACACAGATGGCTCATTCTGCAATATTGCGCATAAAATAAAACAAATGAATAAATAATATAGATTAATATTTTGAGAAATATTGCATAGTAGATTTCCCCATACCAAAAAATACTAAACAGTTTCTAAACATCCAATACCCTTCAATAACACTACGTTCTGAAAAACCTTATTTTAAAAATAACATTATTCTTTTTGTCTCTATTAACATCTTTATAGTTTGGTATTGAAAATAAAGTTTAAGAAAACAACATTTTGATATTGTGTTGATCATAAGATCATTAAACAACAACGAGGTATGTAAATCTTGGCATGTATTTCAGAAAGTAATAGACTATATTACTAAAACAGAAAGATTATGATACTATTAATAATGAATAGGCAAATCTTAAGTTTCTAGTAGACAACTACTGCAATAAAGTGTTTTTATATATATATATAAGCATGTAATAGATTGTACAGTGAGAATTAAAATATCTAAAAAACTCGTTAACAGATAACTTCAAACGAAGCTCGATTGAAGTTACTGTTATGAACAAACATGACGTTTACTGTCATAAAAATTATCTGATTTCCTACTGCTTAAGAAAAAACAAACTCACCAATCTAGCATGTGCACAATTCTCGTCAGTGTATGCTCTTGAACTATATTATTCAATGATACCTTACAGTCTTCTTCCAATCAAGTCTCGATCTACAAACCAGGATTGATAAAAAAAAAAGTGTGGAGCATGCGTGGAATGTTAAAGAAACAAACGTCACAATTTCACAACGAAGTGGTCTTACTGTGGTAACAAGAATATGTTTAAAACACTACTAAGCTATTATAAGCGCCTAGGTTTTGTTTGTTTATTTTGGAATTTCGCACAAAGCTACTCGAGGGCTATCTTCGCTACCCGTCCCTAATTCAGCAGTGAAGATTACCGAAAGTAACTAGTCATCATCATCCACCCGTAAGTGAATACAGCAGATAGCCCGATGTGCCTTTGCTCTCAGAAGAACACACACAGCTTTATTTGTGTTATTGTAACGTAAAAACTATTGAATAATTAATAGGTTGAGGAATAATTCGTGAGCGTTTTTAAATAATTTCATTCAAGCATTACATGCAAGACTATACAATACTTCAATGCATGAACACATTACACCCAAAACATTTATTATGATACTTTATTTCATGTAATACCTAGGTATATAGTATGCATTGTTTTAAACGAAATTGCAAGAAATTAAATGCGAAAAGCAGATGGTGGCGAAAATGCTCGATTTTGTCCACTTGACATTCCATTTAATGAGATGAAAATGAAAGCAAAAACTAAAGACATATGAAAATCAAACACACCATCTATTAGAGCAAAAAATTATCTACCAAATGACATGAAATATTTTGCGAAAGCGTTTCATTTATGAATATATTTTGTTAACTTGAAAAAACACTCACAAATTATTCCTCAACCCAATAATTTACGAAGCAATAACTTCCATGTGCAATATATTCATTCCTAAATTTCTTCACTCAGGCGTTTTGAATGTATATTTGAAGGTCCACCTAGAAATATTGGATTATTTAAACATATGACAATAAACCTGGTTTTTATCTTTAGTTCATTTCATTTTTTGTATACTTGGGTAAAAAGAAGTTGACAAAAATTATTTCCAAACCATAAACTTAGCTTAATATGTGATATTAAACTTTTATATTAGGTATATCATTGGTATATTTGTTTGTTTTGAATTTCGCTCAAAGCTACACCCTGGCTATCTGCGCTCATGTATATCGTATACAACAATAAAAACAGCAAAGATAAATATATGGAACAATCCAAACTTGTATACATTTATTACAGAATTTATACTTTAGATAATCCAGATCGTTTTGTTTTGAAATCAACAATACTAGATATTACTCAACAGATCTCTGAAGAGCACTAACAAGTTCGATGATTAACAGTATATCTATCTGTACTGTTTATTAGTAGCAATCAGTTTCTACAGTTACTAATTTTATGCTTTTGTGGATGCTATGATTGACTGAATGCATTCTAAAATATTAGCTTGATAAGTGGATGCTATGTTTTCCTAAATATATGCTTAACCAAATATTGAAAAAAAGAAACTGTAACAAGTTAGGACTTCTAACTGGAAGAATTAGTTACATTCATCTCAAGTACCAGCTTACCAATACCAACGGTATATTAATTTACATAAGAACGGTCTTTACACTGGATCGTCGAATAAATATAATATAATATATACGTGCATTCGTGCCATCTGTTGGTGTAAATCAATAATAGATATCTCTGCTTGTCTCATTTGAGTGTTCTTAAAGTAGGTAGAAGGCGTAACTGTTTTTCAACACACAAAGAATATTTACCAAAAAATAAAGATATACAAATTAAGAAATTCCGAGCTTCCTACTTTGATATGTTACAAAAGTTTGTTTTTTTAAAATTATCTGAACCAGTCGATAAATCGTATAAATAGGAAACCATTTCTACACATAAAATATTGATGTTGTCAAACTCTTTACCATAACACGAGAATGTGATCAAGTTGTTGCAATAATATCCAATTTCTCAACTGTATATCCAACCAACTTTTATTTCAAATGAAATAACTTTGAAAAAAGAAATGTTATTAATTGTCAATGGTAGGACTAGAGGAGCATCGGTACCGGAAGGGTAGGATTCATCTTCATGTAAGACAGTTTCTTATGTATTGTGTGACCCTTACTATGGAATTATTTCACATGTGCTGGTAATAGTAAATTTAAGGGAGAGTTTGATAATTAATGAAAAAATAAAAGATGTGTTTCAGAGTTTCTTTTCCTAAGTTTTGTTTAGTGAATTGGATGGTTTAAAAGGACCAATATATCACTCTTTAAATGCTATGTTAAATTTCAAAATATTGTTTAAAAACTTTAGTCTATTTATTTCTCATCATTTCCTTGATTTGGTTTTTTTAATCAGATCTTTCTTTTCTTATTGAGGTGTATGAAAAATAAAATATGTTTTTTATTTTCGTCTCATAATTACAATGCAAAAAGTAGACCAACTGATTTATGGTAAAAAATGTTTGTTTAGGTTTTGTTTTATTATTAATAGGTTTAAGGGGTTGTTCATGGTTAGCGTATGAGGATGCATGTTGGAAACTCCAAAGTTCGAGCTCTAAACACGTTCTTTTCCATCAGCTCTGTATGTGTGAAAAATGAAATCAATTTCTGCCGTCTAATTAAGATTATTCATGTCAGCAACGAATGCTGTTGATTGGTTGTTTTATCTTAGAGAGTATCTATAAGCTAACTACGCATGACTGTATCAGAATCTTAGGTTTCTGATGTGGTCAGTCGGCGTGAAGCATATTGTGGGCCCGGCATGGCCAAAGCGTGTTAAGGCGTTCGACTTATAATCCGAGGGTCGCGGGCTCGAATTCCGGTCGCACCAAACATGCTCGCCCTCCCAGCCGTGGGGGCATTAAAATGTGACGGTCAATCCCACTATTCGTTGGTAAAAGAGTAGCCCAAGAGTTGGCGGTTGGTGGTGATGACTAGCTGTCTTCCCTCTGGTCTTACACTGCTAAATTAGGGACGGCACAGTTCAGCGGGCTAACAACCTACTCTCTTACATACCTGTTGAAGAATCCGCAAGCGATTGCGGCCCTATGTTCCTTTATGGTATAAAATGGTGATAACTAACTAACTAACCACCTTTTTATGTGTTTTTATTTCTTTTCTGAAGACATCTTGAAAGTTTGTTTGTTTGCAATTTTAGGCTTGTTTATTTAAAAGTGTGAACTGAATGTTTTAGTAAATTTACTTCAAAATAGTGCTTCTTTCCCAAGAGTTGGTGGTAGGTGGTAATGACTAGCTGCCTTCCCTCTAGTCATACACTACTAAATTAGAGACGGCTAGCACAGATACTCTCGAGTAGCTTTGTACGAAATTCAAAAACAAACAAACAAAAAACAAATTATATGGTAATTAAGACAGTTACAGTTTCGTCATCAAATCTAAATGTAGAAGTGTAAATGAGTGCAAATGCTGTATGATAATATTTGATCTGTTTTTGTGTATGAATAATGCAAATGCTATCTCTACATATACTTACTTTTTGAATAATAAAAAAAAGAATTACCATTTTCGTTACGTAATAATTAATAGTACAAGAAGAAATATTCAATCATAGGACATTTGAAATTCTTTTTCGTAGAACTAAGGATAATTATTCTCTTATAGAATTTTTTTTTTTCTATTAACTATAATTTTTTGCACAAGCAATACCAAGAATGGGACGCACGTATACCCGACTGAATTTTATTATTTATCAGGGACATTGCCAGCCTACCCTGGTATTAAAATTCTTTCAGGCAAGGTTAGAGTAAATTAATCTTTCAAACATTGCACATGGTCAGATGCATCAAACGAAAGGATTTGACCTCATGAGTCTGAAACTACAATTAGATTTCAAATCGGTCAAGAGATAGCAGAGCTGTAAACTAAAAGTTGAGATTTGAAAAAAAAAAAAAACACGAAAAAGAACAATAAGAGATAACCTTCTGTGAGTCCCGATGTAATTAGTTTTTTGAGATCAGATTATATTTCCCTGAGACTATTACTTATTTACTGCACAGAAATTTTGAATAAGAGATATTTGTAATTGTTTCTTCCAAAATTATGCATTCTGTTTCCTGAAGTTATTTTTTCGCTGTTAGGAAACAAACATAAGACCTCTGTTCTTATGACAGTCACATGTGAGGTTATACACATAAATTAGAAATAAGAAAAAGCGCTTTTGATACAGGACCACTTACTTTTCTGTTCACACTCAAGATGTAAAAAAAGATATCAAAAATTGAAACGTATAATGAACTACAGATACGTAGTTTGATCTTTTTTAATACATTATCATAGAAACCCATGTTATCAAACGCAGGTAGAAAATGCACGATACGTCTTCGAGTCATAGTTATAAGCTATATAATCTGTTAATAAATACTAGTACAGAGAAATTGTCTCAACAAAGCATATATCTATTTCGAAATATATTATACCAAAGAATACCCTGTTATACAAAACAGGTGTATATATGCGTGTTTTGACGAACAGCTGTTCAAAACAGCTAATAATGTAACCACGTTTAAACAGTTAGTATTGACGTATTGTTTTCATTTGAAATGAGCTCAAACAACTAAACGTTAGCCTCTGATATTTTCCTTATGTGTTGGTGTCCTACGCTTGACAGAATTTTCCAGGCCTCCAGCACCATGAGGTTGTTGTTGTTTTGAATTAAGCCCATAGCTACACAATGGGCTGTCTATGTTCTGCCCACCACGGGTATCGAAACCCGGTTTTAGCGTTGCATGCCCGTAGACATACCGCTGATCCACTGGGAAGATACTATGAGGTTTAACACTACACAACTTTTCGTTAACGATCTCTTAATGTATTATGCAGTGTCTACATTCAACCATGTTCTCCATATTTAAAATGAATTATTCACGTTGTAAAACTTTTACAAAAATTGTGATATGAATATAACAAAGTGCGATGTTCAATAGGGTTCTGTACTTGGACCTTTTTTTTTTATAATGTGTATGAGAGATTGATGTGACCTAGATTTAAATTGAAACTTACCACATTCACTGATGATGCATAATTAAAACCCAGCCTTGCTATTATACTAGAAATACAATTTCAAATTAAGAATAGTTTCCTAAATGAAGGATACGTTTAAACCAAATTGAATATTTATATTACTAGAAAGAAAAATTTTCTTGAATGAAAACACAAAATGATTATAAATAAAAAATTGGGCTGTAGATTCATACTAATAGTTCTATAAATGATAATAATTGGTAATTGTAACAAGTATATGTTATAAAACGCTTAAGGTTACAAATTGATAACAAAGTGATTTTTGGTAAAAAAAAAACTAGAGCTTATTTCATTAAAAGTTAGTTGTTCAGATGTTAACAGTGTTTAAATTCTAGTTGATGGAGTCAAGAATTAATTGTGAAATGTTGATATACAAAATACTTTATGTAAGAATTTTTTCGTAAATTATTTTTTCTTAAAACGTAACATTCCAAACACATAATTCATTACGGCATGAAACTTATATGTCGTTAACGTGTTGAATCTATTCTATAAAGTTACTCACCATTGTATATGAATTGTTAATTCTTATTTTGTTTTTAAAACTGAAATAACTTTAAAAATTTTTTTCGTTTATTTAATTTAAACATTCAATTCGTCACATATTTTAAGTTATCATAAAATAAGTAAACTCAAATATACAAAGCCATCCACTTCAATTTCGTTTATGACTTACTCCTAAAATGATAAATATCTTAATATAATACATTTTTGTGAGAAAGATAAAGTGAAAAAATTATCAGGAAAATATATTTAGGTTTAGTCCACATAAAATACTGTAGATGGCAGTTAGCTCAAATGCTCAGGTTGACGTCAAATGCACAGATGGTGTCTGAATGTTTGTACTTGACAAAGAGTTCCGTACTTCTGCAGACGATCATTATACAGATAAATCACTTTTTAATTTATAATTGTGTATGCATTCATTATGATACGTTCATATTAGTATAAATTCATAGTGTTTAATATATTTTATTTTAATAATATCTGGAAAGAAAAGTCAAATGTTTATAATGATTATGTGGTATTAAGACAATTAAAGTTTTGCCATAAATATAAATGAACAAGTGTAAGTGGGTGCAAGTGCTGTATGATAATATTTTATCTGTTATTGTGTATGAATAATGCAAATGCTATCTCTAAATTTATTTACTTTTTAAAAAAATGTTTCTTTACCATTCAGCTATATTCTTGAGCACAAGCAATATCTAGCACACTTTTTGCACACAGTAATAAAAGAAAAGTACGTTTCCAACGTCCGCCTTTCATTTTATCGTAGCTTAAAAGTATTACATCTACATTGAAAACCTACGGCTATGTTATTTATCCAATATTTTTTACAAAATTACTTAGTACAAACAATTTAGTTTGATTACCATTTTCATTACATAATATAAATAATATTAATACAAGAAGAAATATACAGCGATTGAACATTTTTTACGTAGAATTTGGGGTAAGTTGTTCTTTAATAATTTTTTTCTGTTAACTGTAATATTTTGCACAACTAATACCAAGATTTGGTATTACACAGGGAATAGAATTTTCGGATTCGTTTTTCTTCTTAGGGTTAAAGTCAAAATGAGTGATCCGTTAAGACGTTTCGACTATTACAACATTAAACGTAACGATCAACACAAAGTTTGTAACGTGTTTTTGTCGAAAAATCATTTGTCTAGATGGTCTAGATATTGAGAATAGTTTCAGTACAGTGGTGAAATTTTTTCATTCAATAAAACTTCACTGAGAAGAATTAAGTTTCTGCTTGCCAAAGCTTCTGAAATCATGCATCACGTATTTTTAGCTACAAAAACATGTTTGTAGAGGAATGTGTTGATATATGAATAGAAGCACGTAAATTTTGTCGTGTATAAACAAAGTTTTCAAAAACGAGAGTAATGTGTACTTTTATATAATTATAGATTTATTTCTATTATTTACTTCACTTGTTTCATCGTTAACATCGGCCATGGCTTTACTTGAAAATCATAAGTATTTAAAATGACACTTGGGAAAAAGAAATTATCTCCTACAAGAGAGTGTGTTGTAAGGTGCATGTAACCAGGAAAGGTGACATTGCAACAAAATATACCTCGTTGGTATGGATGCGCAAAATATAACATCATACGATTGCATCATCGTTATATTTTCACTTCTGGATATAAATACTTGAACAACAGTTGTCTTGCAGGTTCTTCTTACGTATTTTTAGTAAGAAATAGAACATTTATTGATAAAACATTTCACCATAAGTTGTTTTAAATTTTACTTGTAAAACCGTGTTGTGTGATTGTTTTATTACTTTAAATTTTTGTTTATATGTTTTATGGTAATTCCTGTATACTGAATCTGAAAATGATATCCATTTTTCTCATCACGTACAGATTTTACACAAAACATCATACGAACGTTTATATAGGTGTATCACTTTAATTGAAATCGGATCACATAAGAAACGTGTTGAAAATAAGAAAAGGTTCATTGTGTTTAACGAAATAATAATTTATTCTAAGTGAGGGTTTTGTCTTCCCGATTTGAAACATATTTTTACGTGACAGAAAAATTTAATATTATTTTCGAAATCTGCATTGTAGGCCTATGTAATTAATCAGTTTTATTTTCATGTTCGTGAAGTTAAAGAATGTTTTTAATATCAGAATTATAGATTTCGCTTTCATATATTAATTGAGTTTTACGTATTTCATAATATAATACCAAAACGACTTAACGAAACATTTGAATTTTATACGTTATTTCGTTAGGTTCATTCTTTTTGCTTCCGTAATCAATATAAAACATAACATATTTTCTTCTTTACAAATCATTAACGTGTATTTATAGAATTTTCTTTCTCAATAGGTGTATGGTACATAAATTGAAAATAGTAGTATATTATACTTTCATTAGACTACATACAGAATTCAACTTGTTTCAAGTGAAGTTCATAGATTTCATTTATTGATTTAATTGAATAATACGTGTTATACAAAGTCGGGTGGTATTTCTGCATGAAGATGGTTTTTGTTACACATCCTACACATAGTAAGTAGTATATGATTGTGGATTTTAACTTCTGTATTTGATTTAAATGTCACACTTTTTTACATTTTCAAATTATTATATGCAAAACACTTACCACTGAATCACTAGTTTAAATTTCTATAATATAATATAATATATAACGCCAATTCACCTTTAAAAGCATGCTTATTTAAATATCTAAATCATATAAAAGCAGATTTCATATTTAGTTTAATAAGTTCATTTATTTCACTAAAGTTTAGTTTTTTATATAATGAGTGTGTTAAACTATTACAATTATAAGAAAGTACATTATTATATTTCTGCAGAAATTTTCAGAAATTACATAATGCTGTTTTAAACCAATAGCATATAAGTGTTCTTTCCATTACTATTTGTGGGTTATTAATCTTGAACATAAGTGAAACAAGTAATTTCCAAACAGTGTGGATACTTCAACCCTATTGGATATTTACTCGGAGTCATCTCAAATCTTCACTATATTTTTAGTTTTTACTGAATTTAAAAGCCAGTAAACCTAAGTTATTATTTCATTTACTTTTCATAGTGATGCAAAACACTGAATAGCTATTCAAGGTCTTCTTTTCTTTGTAACATCTGAGGGGGAAATGTTAAATATGAACATTTCAGTTAGTACACAATTCATATATACTTTCTATTCAATTAGACTTCATGCATTTATTTTTTGTGTTTTTAATAAATTTGCTTAATCGTGTAACACAAGTTTATGTATAAATGTTATCACCTATGTCTAAAAGAAAATCGGATGGTCTAAATAAGACTGTGGTTACACCTTTTGAGACATTGATTAACATAACTTCAAGAGCTACTATTAGATTAACTTTTCCGATTTATAGATAACGATTCATAAAAAACTTACAACAATTATCAGGAATCAGAGTAATGCTGATGTCCGCTGAAGAAATTAGAAGTGAGAAAACGTTTCATTAGAAAATGTGATATGTGCAATCAAAGATTTCTCTTTCTCAGATTGTAATTGTTCTAAAAAAGGCCTTTCAAATTTTGATGGTTTAAACAGTCTTTTCTTCGGATGAATATCTGAATGAATCATCATTTCAAAAACATTAAGTTGATATAATACTATATATACCTGCAGCTAAGTGTAATAACATCTGTGGTATTTCCAAGTGTTCTAGCATATAACTAATCACTTGAAATAAATCACTGTGAACAACAAATGAGAGAAATTCCCTGAAAAGATTTCACCTAAAATGATAATACAGTATTTATTCATTTAAAAAAATAATAAAACATCCAACGCACTGGAAGACAATAAATTATTAACTAACCGCGTCGAGCTAGAGATTTGAACAACAGATCTTTTGACCCTCTCCTTGTAAACTGTCATTAGATTATCTTATTAAAAATAACTTTTCGAATTTCGAAAATTTTAGGGAACTCATACGTTTAGAAAATTTCTAATCCTGATAGCAACGTCCTGTTAAAGTACGAAAAATATCCTATTCACCTGTTATTTTGCTGATTGTTTAAATGTGTTTTCAATCTATCAGTATAAACGATTCTTGACAAAGTGTTTTATCACTGTATATTATTTCATTGGATTAATCTTGTGAGATTTCAGTTCACAGGCTCGTAAAACTAGTTTAAAGAGTATTTTAAATTTCGAAACAGAAATTTTCCTACACACAATTATTGAGGTTTTGAAATAATATTATGGTAATATGGAATGCAGTATGTTCTACCTCAATTATACTCTGTATGAAGGTCAATGAAATATATTAGTCTTTCTTTTATGAGTTACAAATCACCGTTCTGTTGAAATCTAACAGTTTCTTGTTTATATGCATTGTAAAAAGATAGAACTTTTATATGAAACATAATTTATCATGTAGCTTTGTACCTTTCTACTTCTTGTCCATATCGCTGCTTATTCATTCTAGTGTAGTGTGTAAGATTTGTGATGTACTTTATAAAAGAATTCGTTAGTAGACAGTTCTTGATTTTTTATGAGTTCATCGTCATTTATATCATGAACATTTTACAATCACTACTTTACAAAATTAAACTGTCTGTTTTACAGTAATCAGATATGAATTCATACAAGACAAGTTTATAGATATTCGGAAAACATAGCTAATACTAATCTTAAGTTGATAACTCACAAACAAAATATAAATTAATTCCACTCTGTACAGATAAAATATCAATAAATATCAGATAGTTACGTGTCTCAGTTAATCTTTTATGATGCATTACACCCAGGAATATCAGTCTCTAACAAATATGTTTCAACGTTCAATACAAGTTTCTATATATCGAATATGAAACCATATTTCTTCATGACCCAATACGCATTAATCAGATATCTTTGACATATGCAAGCATCACAGACTAAACAACTATCACACGTATTGAAACACTTAGCAACAAAACTTCTAGAAACTGATACACGAATTTACTGTTTGTAGAAACTAAATACCTTCTAGCTTATAAAAATATTGATCAGCAGCCAAATGTAATAATACATGTGGTTATCCTTGTCCTAGTGTGTGATTAGTCAAATATATTAATAGAAAGTCTCTTGATTTTGAAAATTCTACAAATAGTATCATGTACTTAAAATTCGTAACTGATTTGGCTATTCCCGTCGTGCAGAGATTTCAGACATTAGTTCTTTCGATACTTACCTTAGCTTAATTTGCTACGTTCAATATTCTTCAGTTATGTCGCAAACGTGACAGCTATCACACATCCTTGAAGGTAGCAAAAGACGAGAACCAGACGGTATTCCTTTATTAACCCTATGTCGTCTTATTTGTTGACATGCATTCAAACGTTTTCAGCTACTATATTATGAATTTATGTTATTATGTTTCATATCAAATTGTAGATTATAATTCAAATTTTCATATTATACATTATTTAATTTTTAATTTAAAAGTGACTATTTAAAAACATACATAAACTTTGATTTTTGTGTGTTATATGGTATGTTAAATGCAGCCCTGGTTAAAATTAAATGTTTGTGAGGTTAAAAACAAAATTTATAGTTCTCTATGAATTAGGAACTCAAATCACCGATACTTAAGAAATAGAATACAGAATTAAACCTCCTATCTTTTCTATATTATGAGATATCACTCATGTTATGAATCAAATACAGTGCTCCCTTCCCCCGCTTACATAATTCGATTTTTTGGAACGATCCCTCATACACACTTAATTCTATATATGAGATGTGAATAATCAATGAAAAGCTTATAATGTTCCATCCATTTTCAAATATAGCAGTGTGGTATCTTTCTTTCGAGATAAGCCTTCTAGCGTGTTAGAAATTTCACTTGTTTTACCCAAATACAGCTCCATCGCTAAACTTGATAAATGATGATGTACTTCTATGATATCGACATGGTAATTTACCAATTTTTGATTATTCAAATGTGTATATAAAACCTAAAAAAATATTTTGTTACATATTCTGAGCAATGCTCGACCAACAAACACAGTTTTATTAATCTCAAAATTAAACGAGTGAAAAAAAGATAATTATCTCTTTTAAAGAGTTATAAGGCCCTTTGTTCTTGACATAAAATTATAGTTCTGTGTATTCCGGAAATTCAATGAGACATTATCAACGCATCCCCGTCGCACCTAACATGCTCGCCTTTAAGCAGTGGTGGTGTTATAAAGTGACGGTTTATCCCACGATTCGTTGATAAAAGTGTAGCCCAAGAGTTGTCGGTTTGTGTTGATGACTATCTGCCTTCACTCTCGTCTTACACTGCTTATTTACCAATTATTTGTATAACTTTCCACTCAATTAAAGTTCTTCTGAAGGATCTCAATGTGCCAAATACATCAAGACATATGGAAGAGCTTAAATGTATCATTAAGGTTCAATAACTTATTGATTAAACGTATAACGAATTATTAAAGAAATTTATGTTATGCTATTTAACAAAGAAATGTGGTTACAAGGGTTCAACAAAAAATCAGTTAGTGCATAATTAATGCGCCAACATTTATTTATGGGAACAGAAATACGTTAATTCCAACGTCGAGCGTTACATTAGGTGTTTGTTAAAAACAGTTATTGTGGTTTTCCTTATAAATGGCCCGGCATGGCCAGACGTGCGATTCGTAAACTGAGGGTCGAGGGTTTGCATCCCGGTTGTACCAAAAATGTTCGCCCTTTCAGCCGTGGGAGCGTTATAATTTAACGGTCAATCCCACTATTCGTTGGTAAAGGAGTAGCCCAAGAGTTGGCGGTGGATGGTGATGACTAGCTGCCTTCCCTCTAGTCTTACACTGTAAAATTAGGGATGGCTAGCGCAGATAGCCCTCGAGTAGCTTTGTGCGAAATTCCAAAACAAACAAACAAATCGTAAGTTTCCTTCACTACCATGCAACCGACAGATCGTGCAAGAATGTTAAGTGTTCAAACGTCCATTGCAATTTTCTCTTTGATGTAAAAACAAACAACTGACTTTTCTAAGCACACAATTCCTAAAATACTCGATATTTCATGATTGTCTTTGCTCCTTGACGTCAAAGACCACTTATTTTGAAGTGAAGCACAAAAATAATTCACACTTGTTGGATGTTGTTGTTCACGAACATTTAAATCTTTCAAACTTCTCGGCGATTTCATGTCTAAACTCTATCGTTTTGAGAATATGGTTTCCGAAGTGAATGAAAGAAAAACTCTTTAGAAGAAGTCAAATGCAAGCAATCGTCTTTAGTACAGTCACTGGATAAATTGCAAAGATGCGCACGCTGTTCATTGCCGAAACAAAAAGGAACTTGCTCCTACTTGAACGATTTGAACTTTCCACGTTTGAAATTTCTCCTTAAGTGATTTACATTGATGTACCGAGTGACTGCAAGTTGTATTTTTATTTTTCGAGTGCTTTAAGGAACTGCAAGTTGTCGCTTTCTCCCAACTTTCTTTTTCAGTTCATCGTCAAAGTTTTATTCTTTGATATCAAAGTTCTACTAATGCTAGAACCTTTTAGTAGTTCAAACCTTCTTCTAAAAGTTTCACTGATATAGGATTCTTCTAATTTGCCATCACAACGTAACGATTAGAAGGTTTGGTATTTCGCAAAACGTAAACCCATAGTCTTTCTGCAATCCCAAGTGTAGCAGAAGCAACACGAATCTGAAATCGTTTCAACACGATAAAAAAATGTTAATCATACGCTAATTGCGTAATAATTTGATAATTTGATGATACATTTAAACCTTTGTATATGTCCTGAGATACTTATCACATTAAGATACTACAGGATAGGTTTATTTAACTGGTAAATTAGACAAATAATTGGTAAATAAGTTTTAATTACAGTAAGCTTAATGTTTTGCATCTGAATTTATCATGTAAATTTTAATTTCCTTTTTTCCTAACTTTTAATTTAAAAAAAAAGTTAGTGCTGTTATCCTTGTATGTCTAATTAATGATAATGAAATGTAATGTCCTTTTTTAGGACTCTGTCTTTGATAAACATAAGATAAAGTAACGTGTAAATTATATTGTTACATATAATGAAACTGGTAAAAGTATTATTATATTGTAAACGTTTAATTGAAAATGTACGTTGTTCAATAAAGTCAAATCAGTAAAAGTGTAAATTTTAATTATTGTGATATTGATTTAAACCTATACACGTGTATTGTGTGCCTGGTGAAGTAATATTAATATCATATAATAAATAATATTGAAAACACTTGATTGATTAGGTTTTACTTATTGTATTGTCCCTTTTACAGTGTATTAATTAACTAATAAACTGAGTACTGAAATTTTTAAAAAGTAAGTTTTGGTTATTGTATCTTCGTTTTTATGAATAATTAATTTGTCTTAAATGTCATTGTTATAATATTTTTGTTATAATAGTATAAAGTAAATAACTGTAAATTATTTAATTAGTATAAAACGTGATCTTCAGGACGATTTGTTATGAATAGTTTAATTAACTAATTTAAATTGTTTAATTAATTAATGCTAAGTATCCTTTTCAAAACAACTTAATTGTAAATGAATGTGTGTTAAGCGAAGTTTTTAAGACCATTTAATTAATTAATGATTAATTATCGACACTATGAGACTTGTGTTGTATTAGTCATGGCGGTCTAAAAACACATTTTCTACTCAAAGGTACTATTACATAATCATCCCCGCCACACCAAACATGCAGTGGGAGCGTTATAATATGGCGGCCAATCCCCACTATTCGTTGGTAAGAGAGTAGCTCAAGAGTTGGCGGTGGGTGGTGTTGACTAGTTGCATTCCCTCTAGTCTTACGAGGGCTGTTCAAAAAATACGCGGACTGTTTGAATTGCGCGGCTCCAGTTGGTTCCAGGGGAATCCGCTTGGTGTCGCTAAGTTTGCACAGATCAGCTGATTACGATGCCATTTCCCGATTGCAGATATCTTCATTTGTGTATTAGCTACGCGGTTTTAAGTGAAGTGCGATTTTTTTCGTTTGGCGGATTTCAGAATGAATGACCTAAAGGAGCAACGACTTGCTGTGAAATTTTGTGTTAAACTTGGAAAATCGGCGACTGAAACTTTTGCTATGCTTAACACGGCTTACGGTGATGTTGCTATGAAGCGTACAGCATGTTTCAAGTTGCATGAACGTTTTAAGGATGGTCGACAGTCCATTAAAGTTGATGAGCGTCCTGGGCGTCCTTCTACGTCAACTGACGACCCACACGTCGACAAAATCAACACCCTGGTGCGGGCAAATCGACGTCTGACTGTCAGGGAGCTTGCTGAAGAGTGTGGGATATCAGTTGGATCTTGTTACGAGATTGTGACCGAAAAATTGCAGATGCACCGCATTGCTGCGAAATTCAGCCCTCAGAACTCGTGAGTTTTTGTCCAAACACTCGATCACTGTTCTTTCCCACCCCCAACCCCCCTACTCACCTGACCTTGCTCCTTGCGATTTTTTCTTGTTCCTTAAACTCAAAAGACCCTTGAAAGGAAGAAGATTTGAGACGATTCCCGAGATTAAGGCAAATGAGACGAAGGAGCTGAAGGACATCACAAAAGAAGCGTACCAGGACTGTTTCAACAAGTGGAAACACCGTTGGGATAAATGTGTGCGTTGGGGAGGAGAGTACTTTGAAGGGGTCCCAAACTTCTAAATAAAGTACATTTTGTTTTATGACGTCAGTCCGCGTATTTTTTTAACAGACCTCGTACACTGCTAAATTAGGGACGGCTAACGCAGATAGCCCTCGTGTAGCTTTGCACGAAATTCAAAACAAACGAAACCAAACCAATAACATAATAGACATCCATCATGGAGGTTTAGTAATGACTAGCCCTCTGGAGTGAAACTTGGAACTATGGCATTCATAGGACTATTCTCCAAGGTATGTACATGCTATTGTCATTACTCTAGAAAAATATCCCATTTCTTAATTTTTTTAGAGCATGTGCGATGAGCATTATCATATAATAACATATGTACATAAACGTGCATAAATAACATATGTGCATAACTAGAAATTTTTAGTTACATTAGTTCACAACTGTGATCACTAATATTATTGATAATGTCTCAGTGAGCTTCCTGAATACAGAATAAATCATATTCACAGAGTTGTCGAAAAATATTTCAATCGGTTAATGGTATATTTATATTTACCACCATCTACAGTAAAAGCTTCTATAAGAACCATAATGTTATGTTTAGAACAAAAGACTAAACATCAGAAAAAGATAATTATCTTTTTTCACTCATTTTACCTTTAGGTTTAATAGAATTAATTGTTTTTGATCGAGCATTGCTTTTTTCATCACTCGTTAACCTGGGATGAATATCACACATTATATTGATATCATGATTCCTTAAAGACTTATTTACGTTACCTTTGAGTGATTAAATTGTCGGAACTGACACAAAACCATCACCTGTTGAAATAATAGTAATAATTGTTTTATTGAACGATTCACACACATCAACTAATAACATATATATTATTTCGCTATCACCACTAACCGATTATTCAATACGACATTTACGTCTTGCTGTTAAGCGAGTGCCATTCCACTTGACGTACGCCCTACATTTATTTTGAAAATCAGTTTCACTCTCTTGAATAATATTTAGTAATTTCCCTAATATTCATATAATATTTTCGTAATTGGCAAACACGAGTAAATTACTGTCATTAACAGTAAGAGTGACATTACCAAAACGGTGAACTGGAAGACAAGTTTCATTATTAGTAATAGATACATTATTGAAATTGCTATAATTAAATAACTCCTTATGTAAATGTTCAACTGATAAAATATACAACAGGGCATATAAGGAGCATCCCTGTCTTTTACCTCTACGCACTTATATTGAAGATGTCAGAAATCTATTAAATTTAACAAGGTTAAATCTGCCAGTGTAGCATATTCTAACTGAATTAGTAAAATACTCACAAAATCCTTATGTATAACACTTTGAATACCTACTTATCGTTCACGCGATCAAAATATTCAGACTGGCTTTCTTTTAATATTACCCCTTTTTCCTTCTGTTGCTGTGCATAACGGATTATCTCTCTGATAACCACAAAAACATCTGATATCTGTCTCTTCTTAACCTCACCAGATTGATAAGATTAAACTATCTTATGAATAATTTTGGGATGTCATTCTTTAAAACATTTGCGATCATAGTCATAGTTTCGTATTGTTTTATAAAACACCAGCTCTGAAAGATTCAAATCTAATCAACTAGAATTTTTAATGAACATTGACAAAAACTGAATAATTAAACAACCACTTCCAAGAAAAGTGCCCGTCTTTAAAGAACTCGACGTTTCCGATATCTCTTCAATACTAACAAAATTATTACATGTATATTTCTATTGTTCAGTTTACATAATTGTTAATAATGAAATGAAATCCTCCATATCCCCTTCTAACAATGTTTCTTACATATACAAATATAATAATGAGCAATGTAGTCCATTACTATTTGGTGGTCGTTGAACACACATCTATATTTATCCATCAATTCGTTTAATACTTTAACCCTATTTTTTATTTTTTACTCAAAAAGTATTTAAAACGATTCTCATTCTCTTCGATATATTTAATCTTTGCTCATAAAGCGGTTCCAGCCGTTTTCTTCATATTCTATTACCTCAATCTCTTTTCTAAATCCTCAATTCGTTCAATATTTTCCGAGCATTATCCTTTACAAGACACAAACATGGATTTGGCCTTTTTATATTTCTTCGAACATTTCCTACCTATTGAATAATTGTTGGAGCAATTTATAAATTTACTTTAGAATTGCGTGTACCACTCAACAACGGAGTTGTACTTATTTAGTAAGTTCACCTCAATATTAATAATTCGATATATGGCTGTCTTATACTATTCATCTCCTAGAATAAAATTATATAGAATTGAAATCACAGGACATCGAAGAAACCGAGTGAAATAAATGTTACATAAAACTACGTCATTGTCTAAAATGTACGTGATTTGATAGTGCAAAACTAAACGTATCGTAAGTGACTACAAAAAATTAAAATATTATGAATACACGATTTATTTATATGGTTATGATAGATAGATTATCTTCGAAGTATATTTTTTCTATTGGATAGACTTTTCTCCAAACATCTACTAAATAAGTATGACACATAAAATAAATTAAACTAGTAAACTATTACATGATCCATTAAAATAATAATTCAGTTATAATCACCCACCAAGAATATTAATTTTCCCTGTTGCAACTTTTGTAACTTTTGGAAAAAAATTGTACCGTACATGTAAAAAATTGGAGAGAAAATATTTTCCATCGAGATGGGTATTATCTTGAATTACAAAATGTTCTATCATCATTATTCAAAAGACAAAAACTGCTCAGTGTAATATTTTCATTTTTCTTTGTTAAAATAGAAAGTTATTATTCTCCCAAAGAAAGTTATGAAATAAATTAACATTCCATTAATCGCTAGTATTATTGATAATGTCTGAGTGGATTTAATGAATCCACCATTCCTTCATTGTCCTTGTTCTTTGACGTTAAATACAATTTTTAAGTGA
This sequence comes from Tachypleus tridentatus, assembly GCF_004210375.1. Lineage (NCBI taxonomy): Eukaryota > Metazoa > Arthropoda > Merostomata > Xiphosura > Limulidae > Tachypleus > Tachypleus tridentatus. Next base: position 106,318,299 of record NC_134832.1, read on the forward strand.
AGCACAAAAGGAATCCCACGTCTATTGAATGTCGTTGTTGTGTAGAATGAAAAGATCCAAAACTTCGCAGCGATTTAATGTCCAACCTGTATAGTTTTGAGAATCTGGTTTCCGATGTGAATAAACGAAAAACTCGTCAGAAGAAGCCAAATGCATTTACTTCAATCACTCAATAAATTGCAGATATCCACCTTCTGTTCACTATTCAATGGAGGAACACAAGGATCTCGCGCCCAACTGATCGGATTAAATTTTACACATTTCAAAGCTATCCAGACAGTGATGTGATGTTCGTTGATGCAACGAGTGACTGCAAGTTGCTTTATTTTTATTTTTCGAATTCCTTTAATACGCTTGCTTGTTTTGTTATCAACGAGTCGCATCGAAAAAGCTGAAAGTTGTCGCTTTCTTCCAACGTTCTGTGTTATTTCGTCGTCAAAATTTTATTCTTAGAGATCAGACTTTGACTGACACTAGACTTTTTTCAGCATTTTGCAAACTATTTGCTGAGAGTTTCACAGATATGGGATTATTCTGAGGTGTCTCATAAACAGGCGATATATGCGTCTAGTTCTTCCTAATTATAAAATAATAGAATAGAGAAAATGTTCCTTGTAAACAATGTCTACAATGCCAAAACTGGTCCATGCTAATGAGAAATAATTTGTTGTTAGCAAATATATTTCTCTTGTACACGTTCAAGAGTCTATTACTTTTGAGAGAGCGTGTATTAATTATATATGATGTTTGTAATTTGAAGTTTTGAGAATTGGTTTTATATGCCACCTAGATAAATAACTCTTAATAGGCTTTCAAGTTGAATTTTAATATTTAGATATTTCTTTACTCCTAAATGAGCACAAAACTACACTATGAGGTATCTCTATTGTGCCCAACAGCTGTGGAAACCCAGGTTCAGTGTTGTAAGTTTTCGCACCTACAACTAAATTGCTGAAGGACAATAATTACCAAATCACTTAATGTTTTTAAAATATTGATTACTTCAAGTAACCTCCACTTATCTTGATTACCACCATTTTGAATAACCATTTTTGCGATATTTTAATATTTCATAAAGTTTGAATCATTAAATTCAATAAAAAATAATAAAAAAGTTTCAGATTAAACTGAAGAATATAAAATCAAATATTTCATAACTTTTAACAAGATTTATCATTGATATAATCATTGAATACTTTCAATTAATGTACTGCTAATGTAATATTTAACGTAAGCTCTCATAATTAATTTTATCCTTTTAAAGATCTTAAGAAAAGTCACTTTATAAAAGAGAACAGGATATTCACTACAGTAATTAACACTTCACATTTTCATTATTTTAAATATTTTTAGCTTTGTTTCACAGTACAAGTAAACCTATCTTTCTATTCGCCATCAAAGGTTCCTTCGTTCGCACTGGAGTACTTCCAACCTGATCGATTTACAAAATGGTTTGGAAGACATGTTTTGAGTAGCAAAGAAAAAGATGATACATAATGAACCAACAATGAAAAACTAAATGTAAAATCTTTCACGTTAATTATAATAGTAATTGGAGAAAACACAATTATAGAGCCAAAATACAATTTCTCCTCTCCTGAGTCTCCCATGATGAAAAATTGAAACGAATAGCCAATGGGAATACCTGCAGAAAAGATAATACTTGCTGGAAAATTATTAGATACTTTTACGAGATTTGAGCACGTCAAAAAGTTTGGAGATGTGTTTGCTTGTAATCAACTACTTTATCGTGCATGACAGTCATCATGAAGAACTGTCAAAGATGAACTCACAATAAAAGTATTACAAGGACCATGTTATTCAGTGTGTGTGAGTAGATAATATTGTATATAACATGCTTATTATCGTTGTCTACATGTGTCCATGAATGTTCAGTCCTCATAAGTTTATGAAAAAAGGGAAATGTTATTATTCCATAACAGTGGTTAATCACATTTATTATGCTATAACATGATATAGTGCAGAGTTTATTAATTAGATGTTAAAATTAAAGTTTGTTTGTTTGTTTTTGAATTTCGTGCATAGCTATTCAAAAGTTATCTGCGTTAGCTGTCCCTAATTTAACAATGTAAGAATAGAGGGAAGGCAGCTTGTCATCACCACCCACCGCCAACTCTTTTACTAACGAATAGTGGGATTGACTGTCACATTATAACGTCCACAAGGCTGAAATGGCGAGCATGTTTGGAGAGACGGGGATACGAATCCACGCTCATCAGATTACGAGTCGAACACCTTAACCCACCTGGCCTTGCCGGGCTTGTAAAAGTTTGTGAAACATGTATTATATGTATATGGAAAGTTTGCAGCTTATGTGTTTTGAAATACAGATGGAGTTTAATTAACTGGTCAAATAAGTGATAAGTGAATTTTGTTTTTAAGACAAAATTAGAACTATCAACTACTAGGATACATAAATATATATATATATATATATATATAGTGTTCTTACGCTAGAAGTTCTCCATCAGAGAGTAATAGTCATTAAAATATTTAATAGGATTATTAATAAAAAAACTTTAATTATAAAAGCTTCATTTGATTGTTATTTTAGATGTGTATTATCCCTAGATCGTCAGTGATCATATTATATAAGAATCTTATTATATATTGCGAAAATATTTGATTTTATGTTCTGTAATTGAAATCCTTGTCATAAAACGTATTTGTCTTCTTTGCTAATTAACATACAATTTTATAACGAAAACATGTTCGTTGTTTTTATCAAACGCCTAAAGTCACTGCAGCTGTACGAACTATAGCAGCTATTGGAGATATTTATGGATTTTTGCACCTATAAATAAATGTCGACATATTACGTGTGCAATAACTGATTTCATGGTTTAACACTTCAAACCATATTTATGTGTTAATTTTGTGTTATGTGAAATATACAAAATCAGTACGTTATTAAAGTATGATAAAACGTTAATTTTCTTGAAAAACTTGATGTAGTAGTCAGACAAAGATACTACAGAAAGGATTTAATTAATTTGTAATTTAGACAAATAATTGGTAAATAAGCTTTAATACAAAAAGAATAAGGTTCTGCATTTGGATTTATCTGCATAAATAGGTATACTTAGAATGATGTATTTTGAAATTAAATAAAGATAATATGTTTATTCATAAAAATACTTAAATCTTTGACCGTTAGAACGTAACCCATGGGATTACTATAATATTTCCAAAGTCATAAAGAACATTTTTTTTCCTTTCAAATGAGGATCAGTCAGTTTTACTGCACACCGAACCTCTCTTTCAATCGTTTAACTCTCGTATAGACTCCATGCTACAAACTTTAAACATAATATGGTTCCGGCATGGCCAGGCGATTAAATCATTCGACTCTTAATCCTAGGGTCGCGGGTTCGAATCCCCGTTACATCAAACATATTTGCCCTTTCAACCGTGGAGGCGTTATAATGTGACGGTCAATCCTACAATTTTTTGGTAAAAGAATAGTCCAAGAGATGGTGGTGCGTTATGATGACTAACTGCCTCCCCTCTAGTCTCTGCTAAACAACGGACAGCTTGCGCAGATAGCTCTCGTGTAGCTTTGCGCGAAATTCAAAAAACAAACAAATATAATGATCGACCACATGATCTCTTTTACTCGTTTGAAGCCCTTATAGATTAAATACTACTAACATTAAATATATTGTGTATATTATCACGTAGTTTGCCAGACTTACAGTAAATATGATAAGTTTTCACAAGCAAATATCATATATTTACTAAGTATTTTAATGAGCTGAAAATAAAATTTGTGCGTGAATATATCGAGTATTTATTTTGAATAGCCAGTGTACAAAGTGATTTTTATGTAAACATTAATACAATTTTTTTTTAATTCAAAAATCTCAAATTTCATTTATGTAATCTTTAAAATCTCTAAAATACATTTCAAATGTTTTGTTTTTAGTAAAACTTCTATTTTCTCTACGTCAACTCTATGCCGGTTGTTTAATTTGACCGATCTCGTATCCTCCAAAAATCAATAAAAATGTAAATCCCCATCTGAATTTTAGAATGACTTTTCATTTAAACATGAAACAACATTCATTTATCTCATTATAATAACAAATAAAAAACAAGCATGAAAAAAGATATAATGTACATACTTGTGTTTTTTATTTGTTCTTTTCTGCTGTCGATTGTACATGACACTTCACACATCTTTTTACACTAATTTCAATAATGCACAAAATAATTTTTCTTCAATCATGTAATGTAACAATAAAATAGAGCATAACAACATACAAAAAACAGACAGTATTTCAAACTATCGTAGGTTATTTGGATTTCTAAATATGCAAGAAGATACCTTACAAACTTATTCAAGATAGTCTTTAACCTTCTCATAGAAACAGAGTGTTATAAGACACTGGAATATATAATAATGCTTTAAAAGGGTTATGTAGCTAGGCTTAACATTGGTTTATCAGATGTTTACAACTAATAATATTACTTTAAAAGAAACTGTACAGTTTAGCAAAATTTCATTAATAATTTAAACAATTAAGGCCTGTCAATATTTAAATAATTACCAATACCTTTAAGTCAAGAAGTTTATTTTTCTTTTAACATTTATGTAAATTTAATCCACATTTTGCAACGTTTGTAATTAAAGTATCATATGAAATAGAATTAGAACAATGTTACAAAACAATCGTATAATAATTAGCAGTCTTTCTTATTTTAGTCATGCATTTCTTTGAATTTACTTTATTCATTTCTTCTGCAGTGTCACTGAAAATAACTCCCAACACCATTAACTTGGTTAGGGAAATTGCAAACTCATCTGTCTGTAAAACCTAGATATCTAAAAGTTTATAAACATAAATAACCATTTTTATTTCTTTTAATTAATCGTTCACCCTGATGCTCTTTCGGAATTGACAACCACTACTGAACTGATATCTTTAACAGTAATAGTTGTATCAAGAACACTGTGAACACGAGAAAAAGTTTCATTATTATTAATAGTTACAACATTGATTTTGTTATAGTTCAATCCTATCAAATATAAAATTTCAGCTGAAAAAATATACAACAGAGCGAATAAGGAGCATTTCTGTCTTGCTCCTCAACGAAATTGTTTTCAAGATGTTAGAAATCTATTATATTTAATCCGATTGCTCATGGCAACTTTAACACAACCTAACTGAATTAGTAAAATATTCACCAAATCCTTATGTATATAACACTTTGAATAAATAGGTATTGTTCACTCGATCAAAATATTTTCACTGGTCTACTTTTAACAACACCTCTTCTTCCTTGCCTTTTGTGCCTAACGAAATATGTTTCTGATATCCACAGTAACATCTAATACCTCTCTCTTCTTCATCTCGCCAAATTGATGAGGTGAAACTATCTTATCAGTCATATCTAATAATTGTTTAAATCAATGTTTACTAAGGATCTTATACTCAAAGTATTATAGTATTTTGGACGCCATTTTTTACACTCTTGCGGTGATCGTTCTAGTCTTATACTGTTTGATAAGACAGCAGCTCTGAAAGACTCAGATATAACTAACTGAAATTTTTCAATGAACATTGGCAAAAATTCAAAGGTGAAACCATCAATTTCAGGAAAAGTGCCCGTCTTTAAAGAAATTACTGCTTCCTATATCTCTTCAATGCTTGTAAAATTATTACACTGATGTTTGTATTGGTCAGTTTACATAGTTGTTAATAGTGAAATGAAATCGTCCATATCCTTTTCTAACAATGTTTCTAACGTATACAAATATAATGATGAGTATTGTACACCATTATTAAATTTTCCACTCAAAAATACTCAGAACGCTTGTTACCTTCATCGACCGATTTAATCTCTGCTCTTTAACAGGTTCTGCCATGTTTGTTTTGTTTTTGTCATATTGAATTACCTCAATCTGCTCCTTCAAATCCTCAGTTCGTTCAACAACATAAGCATGATTTTTAGGTTCTTGATTTCTGCGAATATTTCGTACCTATTGAATATTTGTTGGAGTAATCTATAAGTTTAATTTAGAATTTCTTATACCACTCAACAACGGAGTTGTACTTATTTAGTAGCTGCACCTCAATATTAGTAATTCAATATATCGCTGTTACATGCTCTTCATCTCCTAGAATATAATTAATTACATTGTTTGTTTTTCGTTTTGAATTTTAAGCAAAGCTACTCAAGTGCTAATTGCGCTACTTGCCCCTAATTTAGCAGTGTAAGACTAGAGGGAAGGCGGCTAGTCATCACCACCCACCGCCAACTCTTAGGCTACTCTTTTATCAACAAATAGTGGGATTAATCGTCACATTATAACGCCCCAACGACTGAAAGGGAGAGCACGTGTAGTATGACCGGGATTCGAACCGGAGACTATCACATTACGAGTCAAACGCCCTAACCCACCTTGCCATGCCGGAAAAGGGTAATAATACAGGTCCCAATTTAACTATTTTTAAGCGAGATTTCAATGATTTAAAATTGAAATAAACATCTCAGTTTCGGAGGTGATCTCGACCAAAACATCTGTTAGTACACAAACCAAAGTATCGATATTGAATTTTTCATCATCAGGCTATGTGTCTAAAACCTCTTAGGTGCGCTGCGGAGCGACAGAACCTACATTTTCAGCTGGGTTTAGATTCTGAGATTTTTCTAGGCCAGCCACCGAATCCATCTTTACGGAAGGTATTAAGCTCTTCTTTATTAAGGAGATCGTGAGTTTCCTTCACTACTATGCATCCAGACAGATCGTGCAAGAATGTCAAGTGTTCAAACGTCCATTGACAACATTCTCTTTGACGTAAAAACAGAAAACTGACTTTTCTAAGCACACGATTCCTAAAATACTCACCATTCCATGATTGTCTTTGCTCCTTGACATCAAAGACCATTTCTTTTGAAGTGAAGCACAAAAATAATTCACACTTGTTGGATGTTGTTGTTGTGGAACATTTAAATATTTCAAATTTCTCGACTATTTCATATCCAAACTATATTGTTTTGAGAATATGGTTTTCGATGTGAATAAACGAAAAACTCTTTAGAAAGAGTCAAATGCAGGCAGTCGTCTTTAGTACAGTCACTGGATAAGATGCGCATGCTGTTCATTGCAGAAACAAAAGGAACTTGCTCCTACTTGAACGATTTGAACTTTCCACGTTTGAAATTTCTCCAGGTGTGATTTACATTGATGTACCGAGTGATTGCGAGTTGTATTTTTTATTTTTCGAGTGCTTTAAGAAACTGCAAGTCGTCGCTTTCTTCCAACGTTCTGTATCAGATCATCGTCAAAGTTTTATTCTTTGATACCAGAGTTGCATTAACACTAAAATTTTCTTTCAGTAATTTGTAGACATTTTTCATAAAATGTCACTGATTTGGGATTCTTCTAATTTCCCATTTGAAATTTCTAAAAACGTAAGCCGATTGTCTTTGTGCAAACCCGAGTAAAGCGAAAGCAACACGAATCTGAATTTGTTCCAAGACGATAAAAAGAAAAGGGAATCATACGTTAGTTATGTAATAATAAGAATTTACACAAGAAATCATCACACGCATGCATCCATTTTTGTCTTCGGACTTACAAAAGTGTGTTGTTGTTTTGTTTTTGTTCAGGAAAAAGGATTTTTCCCATCACTCCTTATCACTTACAATTATGCTTACATTGTATTAACTGACTAATCTGTTTAATGTTGTATCTCACGCAAAAAGGGATAAATGAGACTAGTTGTACCCTTTTCATAAACTGATAGACTAGTGGAAGCGTTTCTTGTAAACAACATCTATCCCCTACGTTTAAATAATCAAAAGGTATAATTTTATAGTCACGTTCATAGCGCTTACCTTGTCCTTAAATGAGGATTTTTTATGACAAAAATTGTGAGCCATGAGACTCCTAATATAAAGCGCGGGCAAAAAACCTACCATACCAATACTGGTACATTTTAGTCGGAAATAATTGGTTATCAGAATTGTATTTCTGTTATGTACGTTCTAGACTCCGTTACTTTTGAGCTAGCCTATATTATATTCGATGTTTGTGATTTAAAGTTTTGAGAATCGTTTTTTATGTCATCTAGATAAATAACTTTTAATAGGCTATGAAGTTTAATTTGAATATTTAAATATTTCTTTATTCCTAGTTGAGCAAAAAGATCCACTGTAAAGCATCTTTATCGTGTCCATCAGTTGTGGAAACCTAGGTTTGGCGTTGTAACTTTTTGCATCTACAGCAAAGTTGCCGAGAGGCAATATTTAGAAAATCACTCAATGTTGTAAAATAATGAATATTTCAAGAGACAGACATTTATATTGATTATTTCAAATAATATATATTTATATTAATTATTTTAAGTGACCTCCACTTAATTCGCCATTTTTAAATATTATTTTCATAATATTATAAGATTTCATAAAGTTTGCATTATTAAGTTGTTTCAAATATTTAGTTATCCATTTGCTTGTTTTTCATTAGAAATTGAACTAATTTTTAATGAGTAAATTTGAAATTTGCTTATTTGTATTCATTTTTTCAGTTATCTCATGTAAGCTTGCCACATTTGAATACTTGAATAAATATAAGAGGAACTACTGTGACATAACGTGATTGCTGAAAATGAATGATCATGCTTTTCCTTATAAATTGAAATAATAATTAATCAAAAAGAATGTTTCTTGATATGTAGTTCAGCAACAGAACATACAATAAAACTTTTCAGAACTTGTAATAATATTTTTAATTAATACAATCATTTAAGATCTCTATATAATACAGACCTAAAATAATACTTAAGATAAGCTGTCATATAATTAACTGTTATCCTTTTAAAGATTTTAATAAAAGCCACTCAATAATGGAGATTGTCTTGCATAAAAGGATATCAACCCCAATAATTCACACTTCACCTTTTGTTTTAAAATTACAGTTTCTTTATAACGTATTTTACAATTCAATGCTCCTACAAATACATAAAATTTAAAGTTATTTTACCATAAATATCTGGAACATGTTTTGTTACTTTAAAGAATTTTGTACTTTTATTTCCCAGTAACAATAAAACCGTTTTCCTCTTCGTCACAGAGGTTCCTTCGTTCACACTGGATTACTTCCTGCCTGATCGATCTACAAAATAGTTTGGAAGACATCTTTTAACTGTCAGAGAACAAGAAGATATATAACGAACTAATAGTGAAAAACTAAATGTGAAATCTCTCACATTAATCATAATGACTGAGAAAATACAAGTGTGGAGCCAAAAAACGATTTCACCTCTCCAAAGTCTCCCATCATAAAAACTTGAGGCAAATAGCTAACAGGAATACCTGCAGAAAAGATAATACTTCCTGGTCGGTTACAGTAGTAGATGGCAACAGCGTCTCCAATAGATAAAAGTGTATAGGAGTACGTGAGAAGAGACATAGATCCAGTCGAAAATATACTACGTAAAGCAAATAGTAACATAGTCTTTATGTCAAACAGTAGTGGAGTTTTGCTGTAGAAAACGTAAAGCATCAAAAGAAGAAATCGTAACACATTGTTGAGTCCAATAACATCTTCCGGTTCAAGTTCTTCAATGAGTTGAACGAATAAACCAAATACACAGTCTGCTACAGCTGCCAGGAATATGTGGATGTATCCTAGCTTCTTCTTATACGACATCTTCGTAAAGTATCAACTGAAATGTTGACAAAAAGTCAGTAAAGTAACACGTTAATGAATCTTAAAGTTTAAAAAAAAAAACCAATAACAACAAGATACTATCGGGGCATAAGAATGTACGGAAGATTCAACATACTTCATAGTAAATATTTGCATATTGCTAATTTAGTTGGAGATCTCAAGGCTCGATATTTAGCAAAGTATTTCGTTCGGAAGAGATTCAACGTTATTCAAAAACACACTGCCCCAAAATGAGGTTTATGTCTGATGAAATACGTGATGATTATCCCAAGATAAGTATTGCGATAATTATGTGAGGTGAAGTAAAGCTTTGTATCTTAAGTTTATTTATTCGTACCAGTTGTAGTTGAATTAAATGTACAATGATGGGCATCATCTATATGGTTGTGTAAGACATCCGACATGTATTTCAAAGCCATACTTAAAAAACAACAAGAAAAGTATGCTCTTTAAATTATTTTATTATTATTATTTTGCCTCTCGATTCCATGAAGGAACATAAGGCCGCAATCGCTTGCGGATTCATTAACAGGCTGGTTTTTTAAGTGAGTAGATTGTTAGCCTACCGCACAACCCCCAACCAGGAGGATAAACCTGAGCTGTCCCTAATTTTGCAGTGTAAGACTAGAGGGAAGGCAGCTAGTCATCACCACCCACCGCCAACTCTTGGGCTACTCTTTTACCAACGAATAATGGGATTGACCGTCACATTATAACGCCCCCACGGCTGAAAGGGCGAGCATGTTTGGTGCGACGGGGATGCGAACCCGCGACCCTCGGATTATGAGTCGCACGGTTAACGCGCTCGGCCATGCCGGGCACGCTATTTAAATTAGCGAATAATATTTTGAGCCTGGTGTATGCTCTATACACAGATTGAGAAAATAATCAATGTTATCTAGGATGGGATCATCCGTAGAATTAGGAAACGATGAAGTTAATTCTAATTGCTATTTGATAACTCCAGTTAAAGTCAAACTCATCCACCATGTTTTCATCCACATAAATTTTTTTATTATTGTATTAAGGATTTAAACATATTGTTTTGTCGTTTTCTTTATACATGAGTTTATTGCCTTAAACAATGAAAAAAACAACAACGAAAGTACTTATGAGTTGTATCGTAATGTCAAAGTGTTAGTGTTTTTCTTTCACGTATTACTCTCTTCACGAATAAAAACAAACAAATAAAGCTGATAACATACAGCTTTCTATAACTATAATAAAAATTAACTTACTGAGGATAAATTGTGTTTGTTACCTGAACTTCTCAAATTCAACAATTTTCACTATTCTTTCAATTTTGGTACAAACATGAACATCAGTCCTCATAAACAGAAAGTGATGATTTGTTATAGAAAGATTTGAGTACATCGCATTAAAACAACAATTTTGTAAATCAGTAAATAACATGGAAAATCACAATGTAATAGTTTATTATCGAAAACCAAATTTAATAAAATAACATTTTGATCTAGTTTAATTAATAAAGAAGATGATTAACAAACAAAAAGGTATATAGATCTTTAGATATACTTCATGAAGAAATAGGCTATATTATGGAAACCTAAAGATTATGATACTGTCATAATTGATATAATTTTTCAACAATTGTTTATTGTCATAAAAGAAATGCCTGATTTCCTACCTGCGAATTAAAAACAAACTCACCTGTTAAGCATATACGCAGTTCTTGTCAGTTTGTACCTTAACAAATGTAGCACAAAAAAAGTAAATGTTTTTAAAATCGAATCTGTACACAAGTTCTGCAGTTTATACTAAAAAATAAACACTACTTGTGGCTTATGTTGAGCAATAACAACAGGGTAAAGGCGAGTCTGTTTTTGTGTTGGATTATCTTACAGTCATCGGTGAATCAGCGTCCGACTTTCAGATACTTAAAAAAAATATGCTGTTTCTGTGGCATTCTCAGGTTATGTTTATTTCAACAGACATCTCCATTTTATAATAGTAGAATTGATTAAAAAAGCAAAATGTGTTTCAATTCACATTTGATTTTAAATTAAGAAAAATTGCAAAATGTAACGATACATTAAAAAGAAACACAGTTGTTGTTTTCTATCTATTAACGCACAAAAAAACAGTGCTGTCTACAAAATCAGTCAGCAGATATTCTACTGTCGAGATGATTTTATGTGAATCAAGCTCCGTGAAAAATCAATAGAGCTAATCTCACAGTATCACAGACGAAAGTTGGATTGTTCTGTACAAATTGGCGTTAGAAGGTGAATGACCGTCCTCAGACGACACAGCGAAACTGTAACATTTTCAAATCGTTTACATGGCCGTGAAAGATGATTCTATCATTGGTATCTTCTGTACAATGCGCGGAGTTGCAAAAGCAAAAATGTAATTCCTCGAGTAGAGTATTTACTGGCTATTAGAATTTAACAAGGAAAGAAAACAGAATAAAAATAACTGCGTGTTCTTCTAGGCCACTTGGCGAAACTGTATAGAATCACTCTAAAGAAAAATGTTTAAAAAATACCATAAGAAACAGGTAGTAAATGAATATTACGTCTTCGCGTCATAGTTGTAATCTGTATAATCTGTAACTACAAGTACAGAGAAATTTTCTGAACAAAGTATTCATCTCTTTTGAAAAATATTATACAAAGGCATACAGGTCTTTTATACAAAACAGGTGTAAATGTGTATTTTGATGAATTATCTGTAATGTTCAAAACAGCTTATAATGTGAGCACGTTTAAATAATTAGTATTAAATATATTGTTTTCATTTAAAATGGACTAAAACAACTAAACGTTAACCCTTGAAATATTTACCATGGGTTTATGTTGTACGTCTGATAGCTTTTCCAGGGCTCCAGCAGTATGAGGTTTGTCCCCCCACTGATAGAGCGGAAAGTCTACGGATTTACAATGATAAATTCAGGTGTTCGATTTACTTCGGTGAACTCCATAGATAGCCTGATGAGGATTTGCTATAGGAAAACACACACTCTACGAGGATTAGCACTTCCCCACTTCTCGTTCACAGTCTCTAAATGGTTTATCCAAAATGTATAGTCAACCATGTTCCCCAACAAATGAAATATGTAGTGCGAGGAAGCCCCAGTGCAACATTAAATCAGTGTTACAAATCGTCCAGGTTAAAAATAAACTTTTATTAAATGTTCATAAGGTAAGTCCTCAGTTGTGTTGACAATTTCATAATGGTAGTAAATAAAGAGTTTCTCCAATTGCCCACGTTCAACAAGTCATTCTAGTTTGAAAGAAACTGGAACCAACTGGTCATCGAGCATCAGGGCGTCTGGAGCATATACAGTGGTTCAAGCAATGACCAGGTGTGATAAACATCATTTCGAACTCACAATTCAAGAAGCTTTCATTAACCATTATTTTGTATTGAGATGACAGGAAGTGACAACTTCCGGTGAGTCGCAATACACGGAAGAAATAATTATCTGTAATGTATAAACTTAACAAAATTGTACTTCTTTAGACAAGTGTTCCTATTCATAAATACGTACTTTATAGTCCTAGTAGAACAGAGTGAAACTTTAATTCAAGAGAGCAAAACAGCTTCAACTTGTCTACAATGTCGAAACTAAACTTCTATTAATTAGTTGAACTTACAGGTGAAATACTGATAATTCAAGAGACACGAATTCACTTTTTTTTCCTACGCCGATAAGTGTTAAAGGTAAACAACAGTGATAAAATCTTTCGCCACGTTCTTACGTAAGGAAGAATGAACGGTAAAAGGAAGCCTTTAACGTCATCCACTAAGAACCACAACGACAGTGATACCGATGAAGAGCTCTTCTCACTGAACTTACCCCCTCACCCCCACACCACGGGGAAACATAAGCACAAAGAAAAGTTAGAACAAGGATCTCCAGGACCTCCGTTCTCTCTTCCATCCCCCCGGATCACTGGATTCTACGGTAGGACGAGAATATGATGATGTAGCCTCCCCTGGTGGTAGTAGCACATCAAATGGACCAATTTACATACGGAAACCAGGGTTCGAATACCATGGACATGCCATACGAGTAAAATCCAAGTCAAACTCCACCAGTGGCAAAAGTAATCTTCAGAGTTCGAGTCCAACTGCAAATGAAGGGCGAACGCTATCCGTACCTGACTTAGCATCAACATCAGATCATAGTTCGTGCAATAAAGAGAAAGAGATGGTAGTAAAACTGCAATATATATCTCGTTCCAAAGGACCTGGAACATCTAGTAAACCCAAGCCAAAGAAAGGTAAGAGTATTTTAATCTCTCATGTACACGCTTTTAATAGTGTCGAAATATGAGCTCAAAGGATGAGGGGTAGACCAGCCACCCATTTTTGATTCGTAATTTGATTTTGAGAAGTTTCATTTTTGTTGCAGTTTGTACTGGTAACAAAATCTTAAAGTTAAGTATAGTTTGACAGAATACTGTTTCATTTAGCATTGTTTTCATGATCATTATTATTTATATACTTGAGTTCCGTTACTGTTTATCTTCCTTTTTTTTTTAATTTGATGCATCCTCAAATAAAATATTAACCTACCGGCCCTACATGAACTTTTGAATGTTGGATTCCCCTACACACAAAAAAAGTAATATTTTGCAGCATGAAGTCTCTGAAAGTTTCAATGTAGAAATTAAAGGAAACCATTTGCAGGAATCGAAAAATAAGAAAAAAGGTTTAGTTTGGTTTGAATTTCGCGCAAAGCTACACGAGTGCTATGTGCGGTAGCCCTCCTTAATTTAACAGTGTAAGACTAAATGGAAGGTAGCTAGTTATTACAAACCACCGCCCACTTTTAGGCTACTCTTTTCCCAACGAATAGTGGGATTGACCGTCACATTATAACGCACCTACGGTTGAAAGGGCGAGCATGTTTGGTGTGACGGGATTCGAACCTGTGAAACCTCAGATTACGAGGGCCTCAATATATACACACACATACACACACAGGCATAGGTGCATGGCTTTTATGTTCAGGGAAGGTTTGTGTTACGAAACTGAATATTTCTGGCATGAGTTGCGCAAAATGGTGGTAGGCGATGATTAAATTCGATGAATAAGGTTCTCTTTTGGCTAAAGACACCAGGTATTAAATTCAAGTTTCGAGTCTCGGTTTAGGAAGCTAAACTCATGGAAGGCACACGTTCGGCGTGATAACGAAATATTGAAATCGAATACGGAAATGTGCTGTGAACATTAGGAGAACGGCTAAGAAATAATCTGTTTACACACACAAACATATGGTCTACTGAGACTTCACTGACCTAACACAAACGATATTTTGCCCTACCACGTGTCTGTGTAGCAAATATTACTTGTTAAACACAAAAGATCGCTTGATGTTTTTAAATTGTGTCATCTGAGCGACTTTACAAACAGGTTGTCAAGTTTACTAATAGTTTTATTTTTACTTTTTCTATTGTCGGCTAGAGTTTGACAGTGAATAACTTTATAATACCAATTGCATGTCTTTCACACGTCAGAATTTACGTTAGAAAACTCGCAAAATAGTATCCCACGTGTCCAATGTCAATTTATAAGTTCTTCTAGTGTTCTAATGTACACATAAAGAAAACATACAGTGAACAAGATATCTACAGAAACCAAATGCAACAGAGTTTTAAAATTAATAACGATTGAAATTTCCTAAGCAGTGTGTCCTCGCACAATTATGAAATAATTTGTGAAGATATATGACTTCAAAGTTTCGATATATATTGCCTTATTTCTAAAATACTTCTACAAGCGCATTTGATACGTATTTTGATATGAAAAGTTTCGCTCATTTAGAATTAGATTTTTCTGACGCATTCTTCGTGCTGGAGTTTCATTATAAATTTTTTCTTGCACATAATAAGTAATAAGTTTGGAAAAGTAAGAATAATTTAGTGAGCTATGTTGTCGGTTAGTGTTGATAGGTTTTGATGTATTTTTATACTTATGTTTGAATGGTGAACGAGCGAACTTTTGAAAAATCAGTCATCTAGATAGCAAGCTAAATCAGGTCCTTCATGGACAGGTAACCATCGTATAAAGAACTCTGTGTCTCAGTCTAAGTATTAGTTTCACGTTTTAGTCCTAGAGTTAGTGAAATGGTAAGTGCTAGGAAGATTCAATGTCCTTGTCTAACTGTTTTAAGTAGTAACAAACGTATTTAATTTTTCCGTTTTATAAAGTTTCAAGGCCACGAAAGTATATTAATGCAAAATATTGATTTCAAATAGTATGTCATATGGCTGTCATATGAATATTTATCGATTATTTTCTTAAGAACGGTTTCAAGAACTGACCGACAGGTATCACTGTTGATAAAGTGTTTGCATTGACTAAATATTAATCATTGTTAGGACCTTTTGGCATGAAAATTATTTGATAATATTATTAAATGGATCGAGAAAATAAGAACCTTGGGCATACAAGCGTATATTACAGTTTCAAAGTTCGTCAAAATTCAAAGGAAAATTAGAGCGAGTGTTCACAGTAGCAATGAGTAATTTGTGAGCTGCTACGTTATAAAGTATCCAAACAATTCACAAGTGAACACGAATTGATCATCTACTTGTTACTTTCCTATAAATTTTTACGTAGGCAAAGTGAGGTTGAAACTGGAAATTGAAATCTTCTAACTTCAACAATATTG
>NC_134832.1:106335147-106394562 GCF_004210375.1 Tachypleus tridentatus
CTAGTAATATGTCAGCAGTTAAGAAACGAAAAATTGATGATGAGGAAGGTTATTCAACAGTGAATGGTGCACAAAATATCTTGTTGTCCCACATAATCAAGGTGTTGTCTGCCTCGTCTGTCAAACTACAATTGCAGTCATGAAAGAGTACAATATTAAGCGACATTACGCAACTAAGCACTCCTCCCAGTTTGATGAAATTGTTGGTCAGGCACGAAAGGACAAAATTGAACATTTAAAACATCCATTGAAAAGCAACAAGGTGTTTTTACCACTTTCAAGAAAAATTCAGAACTGGTGACAAAACTGAGTTTTAAGCTTTGTGAATGTATGGCAGAAAGCCTTTCAGTGATGGAGAATTTATTAAAAGTTGTTTAACAATATTCACAGAATATGCATGTCCAGAGAAAAAATATTTGGTGGAGCAAACTAGCCTTTCCCTTTACTGTCTCACGCAGGGACAAAATCTTTCAGAGGACATCAAAGAAACTTTGAAGAGAGATTGAATTCGTGTGAAGCTTTCAGTCTGGCTTTGGATGAAAGCACTGATATCAATGACACATCCCAACTTGTCATTTTCATCAGAGCTGTTACTGCAGGCTTTGATGTTTTCGAAGAGTTTTTAGATATGGCAAGCCTTTCCTCCACAACCACAGGACAGGATATTTGTGAACAAGTGCTTAGGTTGTAGAAAAGTTTGAACTGAATCCTTATAAATTATGTGTGTTACAACAGATGGTGCTCCTTCCATGACAGGTAGGACAAATGGATTCACCAAGAAATTTCTAACTGCAATTGGAGCACAAGACGTAGTTGTAAGCTATTGCATTATTCACCAAGAGAGCTTGTGCACCAAAGTTCTGGATTTTGCAGAAGTCATGAAAATGTCGTCCAATGCGTAAATTATATTCGAACACGAGGATTAAATCATCGACAATTTAAAACTTTTTTAGATGAGCTGGACAGTGAGTATTCAGATGTTTTGTACTTCTCTGCTGTACGTTGGCTTAGTAGAGCTGCTACTTTGAAGAGATGCTGGAATCTGCGAGAGGAGATTAAGTTCTTCATGGAGAGCAAACGTCAGAATGTGGACTTCTTGAGCAATGAGAACTGGCTGAATGACTTAGCATTCCTCACAGACATTACACAGCATCTGTCTGATTTAAACTTAAAACTACAAGGAAAAGTCAACTTGTGAATAAGTTGTTTGAGCATATTGTGCTTTTGAGAAGAAATGGAACTTTTCCAGGTTCAGTTGAGAAGAGCCATATTGACCCATTTTACATGTCTTGCAACCAGGAAACTGGAATTTCCTAATCTGGATTGCACCAAATATGGAACCAGTGTACAAAAGCTGCGTGATGAGTTTGCAAACAGATTTCCAGATTTCAGACAAACTGAAATTAGATTGAAATTGTTCGCAACCTTTTGATTTGGCAGTGGAAGACAGTCCTGATGATTGCCAAATGGAACTCATTGAACTGCAGGCTGACATGGACACTAAAAGGAAATTCTCTGAAAACAGTTTGCTAGACTTTACAAACTCTGTGTACGTGAAAAGTTTCCCAATTTGTCCCGTCATGCACAAAAATTGCCTCCCTTTTTGGTAGCACCTACTGCTGTGAGCAATTTTCTCAAAATGAATCTAATCAAAACCAAATGTAAGTGCTGACTGATGAACATTTGACCAGTCAGTTAAGAGCAACCACTTCTGTCAAAGCTGATATTGACAAGCTCTGCAAGGACTCTAAATTTCAAGTGTCGCACTAAAATGATCACTCATGCAAAAATATAAAATATTGCTTGCATTTTGAGAATTTTTTTAATTTATTGTGCATGTACACGAATAAGCTTGTTTTAAGTGGCCCCGCTTGATTGATAAAGTTGGTTATATGGCCCACCGACGAAAATGTTGCACACCCCTGATCTACATAGACCCGTCCTTACCCTGGATCGTCGAATAAATAAAATATAACACATACGTGCGTTCGTGCCATCTGTTGGTGTAATTCAATAATAGATATCTCTGCTTCAATATATTTGTTCCATTTAAGTGTTCTTAAGTAGGTAGAAGGCGTAACTGTTTTTTAACACACAAGAATATTTACCGAAAATAAAGATTTACAAATTAAGAATTTATAGTCTTCCTACTTTCATATCTGATTAAAATGTTACAATAATATCTAATTTCTCAACTGTGCATCCAACTAAATTTTACCTCAAACGAAATAACCCTGAAAAGAAATGTTATTAATTGTCAAGGTGGGACTAGAGAAGCATCGGCACCGGCAGGATAGGTTTTATCTTCATATAAGACAGTTTCTTATGTATTGTGACTTTTAGAATGGAATTACTTCACAACTGCTGGTAGTGGTAAATTTAAGGGAGAGTTTGATAATTATTGGGAAAATAAAAGATGTCTTTCAGCGTTTCTTTTCTAAGTTTTGTTTCGTGAATCGGACGGTTTTAAAGGACCAATATATCACTCTTTAAATGCTATGCTATATTTCAAAATATTGTTTAGAAACTTTAGTTCATTTATTTCTCACCAGTTTTTATTTGTGTTTTTTGGTCAGGTCTTTCTTTTGTTATTGAGGTGCATGAAAAAAAAATGCTTTTTTGTTATTTTCGTCTCATAAATACAATGCAAAAGTAGATCAACTGATTGATGGTAAAAAATGTTTGTTAGGGTTTTGTTTTAATTTTTTAACTAGGTTGTAACGGATTGTTAATGGTTAGCGTATGAGGATGCATGTTGGAAAAATCTAAAGTTCGAGCTATAAACATTTTCCCATACTATCAGCTCTGGGTGTGTTAAAACTAAAATAAATTCCTGTCGTCTGATTAAGATTATTAATGTCAGCAACGAATGCTGTTGATTGGTTGTCCTCTCTTGGCAGGGGTATCTATAAGCTAACTACGCATGACTATATCAGAATCTTAGGTTTCTGACGTGGCAGTCGGCGTGTGGCATATGTTGACGTTCAGATTTAAAACGTTACATATCAAATTTCATATAAGTTAGACAAGTCCACATAATGTTTCAATTTTTTTGGATTATAGTTCATAAAGTAATTTTTGTAGTTTTAGATTTATTATCCACTCATCTAAGAAGAATATGTAAAGTTTTTCTTTCTCAAACTAGGTTTATTTTTTGCAAAGTACTGTAACTTCGTAAGTATTGAACTTTGCTTTAGAATTTCACTCAAGGGCTATTTACGCTAGCCGTCCCTCATTTAGCAGTGTCAATCTAGAGGGAAGGCAGCTAGTCATCACCATCTACCGCCAACTCTTAGCATATGGGATGGATTCTAACATTAAACCACCCCCAACCCTGAAAGAGCGAGCATGTTCTGTGGACCGCGATAGGAACCCGCAACCCTCGAATTACCAGTCAAATGCCTTAACCCACCTGGTCAAGCTGAGCCAGTATTCAACTTCTTAGATATTTCTTATTTGTTTGTTTTTGAATTTCGCACAAAGCTACTCGAGGGCTATCTGTGCTAGCCGTTCCTAATTTAGCAGTGTAAGACTAGAGGGAAAACAGCTAGTCATCACCACCCACCGCCAACTCTTGGGCTACTATTTACCAACGAATAGTGGGATTGACCGTCACATTATAACGCTCCCACGGCTGAAAGGGCGAGCACGTTTGGCACGACGGAGATGCGAACCCGCGACCCTCGGATTACAAGTCGCACGCCTTAACGCGCTTGGCCATGCCGGGCCTGATATTTCTTTTGATGTTTTAAATGCATGAGTAACAACATATCTTGTGATTCATAAATTAGTGTTTGCTATTTCTACATACCGCTGTACCATTTGGGGACAAACTTTTTTTGTTTACTGCCATTCTGAATGCTTTTATTTTACAAGTTTCTACGAAAAAATTGTGCATCAATACTTTTACAAACGATTTATTTTCAGAAGATAAAAATAATAAATATTATGAAAAGTGTGTTTGAATGTCACATTGTCTGTGATTTTAGTGAAGAAGAATTTATATATGGTATTCAAAATTCGTATAACCAGTATTTTAATTATTTCGCAATTGAATCTAAAGTACATTTGATATTTGTTTAATAGATATATATATTGTTTTCTTTAACAACGTCTAATCTATTGTAGAGTATTTATTTACTCATATGGTACCATCTATTTTGCTTTACTGACAGCGTACATTTGACATCTGAGAAAGCCTGTTAAATCACTATGTACTATTATTTTTGTCTCATTGAATGATTTTAGTAATATCTCTAAAAATTGCAATTAGTTTGCAACTTTGTAAAACAAATGAAAAATGTGCAGAAACAATACTATTTTAAACGTTTTAGCTTCCTAATTTCTTGTTTACTAACTTTTTGAGTATAAGAAGACCGCACACACATACATATATATAATATAACAAAAGGCAAATTTTAACACACGAGAACACGTGGCGTTATGAGTGGCACGCATGAACACTACTAAAAAGGGATTTATAAACGTAAGCTTTATTTGTGTTATGCTAACGTAAAACTAGTGAATAATTAATTTACGAAGAACTAATTTCATGTATAAAGTATTTAATCATAAATTACTTCACTTAGGCGATTTGAATGTATATTTGAAGGTTCACCTAGAAATATTGGATTATTTAAACATAAAACAATAAATCCGGTTTTATCTTTAGTTTTGTATTCTTTCACTTTTTGTTTACTTGGGTAAAAGAAATTGAAAAAGAATATTTCTAACACCATAAACGCAGCAATATGTGATATTAAACTTGCATGTTAGGTATATTATTGGTTTATTTGTTTGTTTTGAATTTCGCTCAAGGCTACACCAGGGCTATCTGCGCTCACTTTTATCATATACAACAATAAAAACAATAAAGATAAATATATGGAACAATCCAAACTTGTATACATCTACAGAATTTATACTTTAGATAATACAGATCATTATGTTTTGAAATTGACGATACTAGATATTACTCAACAGTTCTCTGAAGAGCACTAATAAGTTCGATTATTAACAGTATATCTATCTACACTGTTTATTAGTAGCAATCAGCTTTTACAGTCACTAATTTTATGCTTTTGTGGATGCTATGATTGACTGAATGCATTCTAAAATATGTTTGATATGGGGATACTATGTTTTCCTAAATATGTGCATAACCAAATATTGAGAAAAAGAAACTGTAACAAGTTAGGACTTTTAACTGGAAGAATTAATTACGTTCATCTCAAGTACCAGCTTACCAATACCAACGGTATAATAATCTACATAAGACCCGTCTTTACACTGGATCGTCGAATAAATAAAATATAACACATACGTGCATTCGTGTTATCTGTTGGTGTAAATCTATAATCTGCTTCAATATATTTGTCTCATTTAAGTGTTCTTAAAGTAGGGAGAAGGCGTAACTGTTTTTTAACGCACAAAGAATATTTACCGAAAAATAAAGATATACAAATTAAGAAATTCCGAGCTTCCTACCTTGATATCTTACAAAAGTTCGTTTTTTAAAATTGTCTGAACCAGTCGATAAACCGTAAAAATAGGAAACCATTTCTACACATAAAATATTGATGTTGTTAAACTCTTTACCATAACACGAGAATGTGATCAAGTTGTTGCAATAATATCCAGTTTCTCAACTGTATATCCAACCAACTTTTATTTCAAACGAAATAACTCTGAAAAAAGAAATGTTATTAATTGTCAATGGTAGGACTAGAGGAGCATCGGTACCGGAAGAGTAGGATTCATCATGTAAGACAGTTTCTTATGTATTATGTGGCCCTTAGAATGGAATTACTTCACATGTGCTGGTAGTAGTAAATTTAAGGGAGAGTTTGATAATTAATTGGAAAATAAAATATGTGTTTCAGCCTTTCTTTTTCTAAGTTTTGTTTTGTGAATTCGATGGTTTAAAAGGACCAATATATCACTCTTTAACTGCTATATTAAATTTCAAAATATTGTTTAAAAACTTTAGTTCTTTTATTTCTCATCATTTCCTTGATTTGTTTTTTTTTGGTCAGGTCTTTCTTTTCTTATTGAGGTGTATGAAAAATAAAATATGACTTTTATTTTCGTCTCATAATTACAATGCAAAAAATAGACCAACTGATTTATGGTAAAAAATGTTTGTTTAGGTTTTGTTTTATTATTAATAGGTTTAAGGGGTTGTTCATGGTTAGCGTATGAGGATGCATGTTGGAAAATCCAAAGTTCGAGCTCTAAACACGTTCTGTTCTATCAGCTCTGGGTGTGTTAAAAATGAAATCAATTCCTGTCGTCCAATTAAGATTATTAATGTTAGCAAGTAATGCTGTTGATTCGTTGTCCTCTACTCAGCGAGTATCTATAAGCTAACTACGCATGACTGTATTAGAATCGTAGGTGTCTGACGTGGTCAGTCGGCGTGAAGCATATAGTGGGCCCGGCAGCAGCTCAGCGGTATGTCTGCGAACTTTCAACGCTAAAAACCGTATTTCGATACCCGTGGTGGGCAGAGTACAGATAGCCATTGTGCAGTTTGTGCTTAATTCAAAACAGCAACAATGTTTCCTAATTTATTTTTTGCTGTCGAGTGTAGACGACATTTAACCCAATTTTTATAATGTTTTTAATAATGCACAAAATGATTTTTCTTTAATAATGTAATGTATCAATAGAGAATAAGAAAATGCAAAAACTGACAATATTTGACTATCGCAGCTCATTTCGATTTCTAACTATGCAACAAGATCCCTTAAAAAACATATCCAAGCTTGTCTTTCACAGGAAGAAACGAAGTGTTATAACACTTGTAGTTTCAAGCACTGGAATATATAAACATGTTCTAGAAGGGTTATGGTGCTAGTTTTAACATTGATTCAACAGATGTTTACTAATAGTAATACTACTTTAAATAAAACTGTACAGTTTAGCAAACTATAAAGAGAATCTTTATAGAGATACGGTTTCAGTATACAAGTAAAATTACTCATCAAGAGTATTAACTTGCGTTGTTGTAACTTACTTTGTAATTACAAAAATAATGTTCTTTTTTCTCCTAAAATTAACAAACCAAAAAATCAATAATTGAACAAAATTTCAGTCAATACTTTTCGTATTTACCTATTTTTGAGCAAGATATGAATGATTTAAAAGTGAAATAAACATATCAGTTTCAGAGATGATGTCGAGCGAAACCTGTGTATGCACACAAACCAAATTATACGGATTAAATTTTCCATCATCAAAGCAAAGTGTCTAAAACCTCTTAGGTGCGCTGCGGAACGACGGAACCAACATTTACAGTTCGGTTTTGATTCGGAGATTTTCCAGGCCAGCCGCCGAATCCATCTTTACAAAAGAAATCAAGCCCCTCTTTATCAAGCAGATCGTAAGTTTCCTAGGCCCGGCATGGCCAAGCGTGTTAAGGCGTGCGACTCGTAATCTGAGGGTCGCGGGTTCGCAACCCCGTCGCGCCAAACATGCTCGCCCTCCCAGCGTGGGAGCGTTATAATGTGACAGTCAATCCCACTATTCGTTGGTAAAAAGTAGCCCAAGAGTTGGCGGTGGATGGTGATGACTAGCTGCCTTCCCTCTAGTCTTACACTGTAAAATTAGGGATGGCTAGCGCAGATAGCCCTCGAGTAGCTTTGTGCGAAATTCCAAAACAAACAAACAAATCGTAAGTTTCCTTCACTACCATGCAACCGACAGATCGTGCAAGAATGTTAAGTGTTCAAACGTCCATTGACAATTTTCTCTTTGATGTAAAAACAAACAACTGACTTTTCTAAGCACACAATCCTAAAATACTCGATATTCCATGATTGTCTTTGCTCTTTGACGTCAAAGACCACTTATTTTGAAGTGAAGCACAAAAATAATTTACACTTGTTGGATGTTGTTGTTGACGAACATTTAAATGTTTCAAACTTCTCGGCGATTTCATGTCTAAACTCTATCGTTTTGAGAATATGGTTTCCGAAGTGAATGAAAGAAAAACTCTTTAGAAGAAGTCAAATGCAGGCAATCGTCTTTAGTACAGTCACTGGATAAATTGCAAAGATGCGCACGCTGTTCATTGCAGAAACAAAAGGAACTTGCTCCCGCTTGAACGGTTTGAACTTCTTACGTTTGAAATTTCTCCTTAAGTGATTTACATTGATGTACCGAGTGACTGCAAGTTGTATTTTTTATTTTTCGAGTGCTTTAAGGAACTGCAAGTTGTCGCTTTCTCCCAACTTTCTTTTTCAGTTCATCGTCAAAGTTTTATTCTTTGATATCAAAGTTCTACTAATGCTAGAACCTTTTTAGTAGTTCAAACCTTCTTCTAAAAGTTTCACTGATATAGGATTCTTCTAATTTGCCATCACAACGTAACGATTAGAAGGTTTGGTATTTCGCAAAACGTAAACCCATAGTCTTTCTGCAATCTCAAGTGTAGCAGAAGCAACACGAATCTGAAATCGTTTCAACACGATAAAAAATGTTAATCATACGCTAATTGCGTAATAATTTAATAATTTGATGATACATTTAAACCTTTGTATATGTCCTGAGATACTTATCACATTAAGATACTACAGGATAGGTTTATTTAACTGGTAAATTAGACAAATAATTGGTAAATAAGTTTTAATTACAGTAAGCTTAATGTTTTGCATCTGAATTTATCATGTAAATTTTAATTTCCTTTTCTCCTAACTTTTAATTTTAAAAAAAAGTTAGTGCTGTTATCCTTGTATGTCTAATTAATGATAATGAAATGTAATGTCCTTTTTTAGGACTCTGTCTTTGATAAACATAAGATAAAGTAACGTGTAAATTATATTGTTACATATAATGAAACTGGTAAAAGTATTATTATATTGTAAACGTTTAATTGAAAATGTACGTTGTTCAATAAAGTCAAATCAGTAAAAGTCTAAATTTTAATTATTGTGATATTGATTTAAACCTATACACGTGTATTGTGTGCCTGGTGAAGTAATATTAATATCATATAATAAATAATATTGAAAACACTTGATTGATTAGGTTTTAATTATTGTATTGTCCCTTTTACAGTGTATTAATTAACTAATAAACTGAGTACTGAAATTTTAAAAAGTAAGTTTTGGTTATTGTATCTTCGTTTTATGAATAATTAATTTGTCTTAAATGTAATTGTTATAATATTTTTGTTATAATAGTATAAAGTAAATAACTGTAAATTATTTAATTAGTATAAAACGTGATCTTCAGGACGACTTGTTATGAATAGTTTAATTAACTAATTTAAATTGTTTAATTAATTAATGCTAAGTATCCTTTTCAAAACAACTTAATTGTAAATGAATGTGTGTTAAGCAAAGTTTTTAAGACCATTTAATTAATTAATGATTAATTATCGACACTATGAGACTTGTGTTGTATTAGTCATGGCGGCCTAAAAACACATTTTCTACTCAAAGGTACTATTACATAATCATCCCCGCCACACCAAACATGCAGTGGGAGCGTTATAATATGGCGGCCAATCCCCACTATTCGTTGGTAAGAGAGTAGCTCAAGAGTTGGCGGTGGGTGGTGTTGACTAGTTGCATTCCCTCTAGTCTTACGAGGGCTGTTCAAAAAATACGCGGACTGTTTGAATTGCGCGGCTCCAGTTGGTTCCAGGGGAATCCGCTTGGTGTCGCTAAGTTTGCACAGATCAGCTGATTACGATGCCATTTCCCGATTGCAGATATCTTCATTTGTGTATTAGCTACGCGGTTTTAAGTGAAGTGCGATTTTTTCGTTTGGCGGATTTCAGAATGAATGACCTGAAGGAGCAACGACTTGCTTTGAAATTTTGTGTTAAACTTGGAAAATCGGCGACTGAAACTTTTGCTATGCTTAACATGGCTTACGGTGATGTTGCTATGAAGCGTACAGCATGTTTCAAGTTGCATGAACGTTTTAAGGATGGTCGACAGTCCATTGAAGTTGATGAGTGTCGTGGACGTCCTTCTACGTCAACTGACGACCCACACGTCGACAAAATCAACACCCTGGTGCGGGCAAATCGACGTCTGACTGTCAGGGAGCTTGCTGAAGAGTGTGGGATATCAGTTGGATCTTGTTACGAGATTGTGACCGAAAAATTGCAGATGCACCGCGTTGCTGCGAAATTCAGCCCTCAGAACTCGTCAGTTTTTGGCCAAACACTCGATCACTGTTCTTCCCCACCCCCCCTACTCACCTGACCTTGCTCCTTGCGATTTTTTCTTGTTCCTTAAGCTCAAAAGACCCTTGAAAGGAAGAAGATTTGAGACGATTCCCGAGATTAAGGCAAATGAGACGAAGGAGCTGAAGGACATCACAAAAGAAGCGTACCAGGACTGTTTCAACAAGTGGAAACACCGTTGGGATAAGTGTGTGCGTTGGGAAGGAGAGTACTTTGAAGGGGTCCCAAACCTGTAACTTCTAAATAAAGTACATTTTGTTTTATGACGTCAGTCCGCGTATTTTTAACAGACCTCGTACACTGCTAAATTAGGGACGGCTAACGCAGATAGCCCTCGTGTAGCTTTGCACGAAATTCAAAACAAACGAAACCAAACCAATAACATAATAGACATCCATCATGGAGGTTTAGTAATGACTAGCCCTCTGGAGTGAAACTTGGAACTATGGCATTCATAGGACTATTCTCCAAGGTATGTACATGCTATTGTCATTACTCTAGAAAAATATCCCATTTCTTAATTTTTTTAGAGCATGTGCGATGAGCATTATCATATAATAACATATGTACATAAACGTGCATAAATAACATATGTGCATAACTAGAAATTTTTAGTTACATTAGTTCACAACTGTGATCACTAATATTATTGATAATGTCTCAGTGAGCTTCCTGAATACAGAATAAATCATATTCACAGAGTTGTCGAAAAATATTTCAATCGGTTAATGGTATATTTATATTTACCACCATCTACAGTAAAAGCTTCTATAAGAACCATAATGTTATGTTTAGAACAAAAGACTAAACATCAGAAACAGATAATTATCTTTTTTCACTCATTTTACCTTTAGGTTTAATAGAATTAATTGTTTTTGATCGAGCATTGCTCTTTTCATCACTCGTTGACCTGGGATGAATATCACACATTATATTGATATCATGATTCCTTAAAGACTTATTTACGTTACCTTTGAGTGATTAAATTGTCGGAACTGACACAAAACCATCACCTGTTGAAATAATAGTAATAATTGTTTTATTGAACGATTCAAACACATCAACTAATAACATATATATTATTTCGCTATCACCACTAACCGATTATTCAATACGACATTTACGTCTTGCTGTTAAGCGAGTGCCATTCCACTTGACCTACGCCCTACATTTATTTTGAAAATCAGTTTCACTCTCTTGAATAATATTTAGTAATTTCCCTAATATTCATATAATATTTTCGTAATTGGCAAACACGAGTAAATTACTGTCATTAACAGTAAGAGTGACATTACCAAAACGGTGAACTGGAAGACAAGTTTCATTATTAGTAATAGATACATTATTGAAATTGCTATAATTAAATAACTCCTTATGTAAATGTTCAACTGATAAAATATACAACAGGGCATATAAGGAGCATCCCTGTCTTTTATCTCTACGAATTTATATTGAAGATGTCAGAAATCTATTAAATTTAACAAGGTTAAATCTGCCAGTGTAGCATATTCTAACTGAATTAGTAAAATACTCACAAAATCCTTATGTATAACACTTTGAATACCTACTTATCGTTCACGCGATCAAAATATTCAGACTGGCTTTCTTTTAATATTACCCTTTTTCCTTCTGTTGCTGTGCATAACGGATTATATCTCTGATAACCACAGAAACATCTGATATCTATCTCTTCTTAACCTCACCAGATTGATAAGATTAAACTATCTTATGAATAATTTTGGGATGTCATTCTTTAAAACATCTGCGATCATAGTCATAGTTTCGTATTGTTTTATAAAACACCAGCTCTGAAAGATTCAAATCTAATCAACTAGAATTTTTAATGAACATTGACAAAAACTGAATAATTAAACAACCACTTCCAAGAAAAGTGCCCGTCTTTAAAGAACTCGACGTTTCCGATATCTCTTCAATACTAACAAAATTATTACATGTATATTTCTATTGTTCAGTTTACATAATTGTTAATAATGAAATGAAATCCTCCTTATCCCCTTCTAACAATGTTTCTTACATATACAAATATAATAATGAGCAATGTAGTCCATTACTATTTGGTGGTCGTTGAACACACATCCATATTTATCCATCGATTCGTTTAATACTTTTACCCTATTTTTTATTTTTTACTCAAAAAGTATTTAAAACGATTCTCATTCTCTTCGATATATTTAATCTTTGCTCATAAAGCGGTTCAAGCCGTTTTCTTCATATTCTATTACCTCAATCTCTTTTCCAAATCCTCAATTCGTTCAATATTTTCCGAGCATTATCCTTTACAAGACACAAACATGGATTTAGCCTTTTTATATTTCTTCGAACATTTCCTACCTATTGAATAATTGTTGGAGCAATTTATAAATTTACTTTAGAATTGCGTGTACCACTCAACAACGGAGTTGTACTTATTTAGTAAGTTCACCTCAATATTAATAATTCGATATATGGCTGTCTTATACTATTCATCTTCTAGAATAAAATTATATAGAATTGAAATCACAGGACATCGAAGAAACCGAGTGAAATAAATGTAACATAAAACTACGTCATTGTCTAAAATGTACGTGACTTGATAGTGCAAAACTAAACGTATCGTAAGTGACTACAAAAAATTAAAATATTATGAATACACGATTTATTTATATGGTTATGATAGATAGATTATCTTCGAAGTATATTTTTCTATTGGATAGACTTTTCTCCAAACATCTACTAAATAAGTATGACACATAAAATAAATTAAACTAGTAAACTATTACATGATCCATTAAAATAATAATTCAGTTATAATCACCCACCAAGAATATTAATTTTCCCTGTTGCAACTTTTGTAACTTTTGGAAAAAAATTGTACCGTACATGTAAAAAATTGGAGAGAAAATATTTTCCATCGAGATGGGTATTATCTTGAATTACAAAATGTTCTATCATCATTATTCAAAAGACAAAAACTGCCCAGTGTAATATTTTCATTTTTCTTTGTTAAAATAGAAAGTTTTTATTCTCCCAAAGAAAGTTATGAAATAAATTAACATTCCATTGATCGCTAGTATTATTGATAATGTCTGAGTGGATTTAATGAATCCACCATTCCTTCATTGTCCTTGTTCTTTGACGTCAAATACAATTTTTAAGTGAAGCACAAAAGGAATCCCACGTCTATTGAATGTCGTTGTTGTGTAGAATGAAAAGATCCAAAACTTCGCAGCGATTTAATGTCCAACCTGTATAGTTTTGAGAATCTGGTTTCCGATGTGAATAAACGAAAAACTCGTCAGAAGAAGCCAAATGCATTTACTTCAATCACTCAATAAATTGCAGATATCCACCTTCTGTTCACTATTCAATGGAGGAACACAAGGATCTCGCGCCCAACTGATCGGATTAAATTTTACACATTTCAAAGCTATCCAGACAGTGATGTGATGTTCGTTGATGCAACGAGTGACTGCAAGTTGCTTTATTTTTATTTTTCGAATTCCTTTAATACGCTTGCTTGTTTTGTTATCAACGAGTCGCATCGAAAAAGCTGAAAGTTGTCGCTTTCTTCCAACGTTCTGTGTTATTTCGTCGTCAAAATTTTATTCTTAGAGATCAGACTTTGACTGACACTAGACTTTTTCAGCATTTTGCAAACTATTTGCTGAGAGTTTCACAGATATGGGATTATTCTGAGGTGTCTCATAAACAGGCGATATATGCGTCTAGTTCTTCCTAATTATAAAATAATAGAATAGAGAAAATGTTCCTTGTAAACAATGTCTACAATGCCAAAACTGGTCCATGCTAATGAGAAATAATTTGTTGTTAGCAAATATATTTCTCTTCCACACGTTCAAGAGTCTATTACTTTTGAGAGAGCGTGTATTAATTATATATGATGTTTGTAATTTGAAGTTTTGAGAATTGGTTTTATATGCCATCTAGATAAATAACTCTTAATAGGCTTTCAAGTTGAATTTTAATATTTAGATATTTCTTTTCTCCTAAATGAGCACAAAACTACACTATGAGGTATCTTTATTGTGCCCATCAGCTGTGGAAACCCAGGTTCAGTGTTGTAAGTTTTTGCATCTACAACTAAATTGCTGAAGGACAATAATTACCAAATCACTTAATGTTTTTAAAATATTGATTACTTCAAGTAACCTCCACTTATCTTGATTATTACCATTTTGAATAACCATTTTTGCGATATTTTAATATTTCATAAAGTTTGCATCATTAAATTATTTTAAATATCTAATTATCCATTTGCTTGTTTTATCATTAACTGAACCAATTTTTGCTAAGTAAATTTGAAGTTTGCTTGTTTCTGTTGAATTATTTCATTTATCTCACAGAAGCCTCATACTTTTTATCTCTTTAATAAATCTGGTAAAGAACTACGGTGATATTAGGTGGCCCCCGCTAGTACAGCGGTATGTCTTCAAATTTACAACGCTACAATCAGGGATTCGATTCCCCTCGGTGGGCTGAGCAGATAGCCCACAGACAAGAGGTGATTGTTAAAACAACGATCGTGTTTTCCTGATAAAATAGAATGTTAAATAATAATAAAAAAGTTTCGGATTAAACTAAAGAATATAAAGTCAAATATTTCATAACTTTTAACGAGATTTATCATTGAATATTTCCAATTAATGTACTGCTAATGTAATATTAAACGTAAGCTCTCATAATTAATTTTATCCTTTTAAAGATCTTAAGAAAAGTCACTTTATAAAAGAGAACAGGATATTCACTACAGTTATTAACACTTCACATTTTCAGTATTTTAAATATTTTTTACTTTGTTTCACAGTACAAGTAAATCTGTCTTTCTATTCGCCATCAAAGGTTCCTTCGTTCGCACTGCAGTACTTCCAACCTGATCGATTTACAAAATGGTTTGGAAGACATGTTTTGAGTAGCAAAGAAAAAGATGATACATAATGAACCAACAATGAAAAACTAAATGTAAAATCTTTCACGTTAATTATAATAGTAATTGGAGAAAACACAATTATAGAGCCAAAATACAATTTCTCCTCTCCTGAGTCTCCCATGATGAAAAATTGAAACGAATAGCCAATGGGAATACCTGCAGAAGAGATAATACTTGCTGGAAAATTATTAGATACTTTTACGAGATTTGAGCACGTCAAAAAGTTTGGAGATGTGTTTGCTTGTAATCAACTACTTTATCGTGCATGACAGTCATCATGAAGAACTGTCAAAGATGAACTCACAACAAAAGTATTACAAGGACCATGTTATTCAGTGTGTGTGAATAGATAATATTGTATATAACATGCTTATTATCGTTGTCTACATGTTTCCATGAATGTTCAGTCCTCATAAGTTTATGAAAAAAGGTAAATGTTATTATTCCATAACAGTGGTTAATCACATTTATTATGCTATAACATGATATAGTGCAGAGTTTATTAATTAGATGTTAAAATTAAAGTTTGTTTGTTTGTTTTGAATTTCGTGCATAGCTATTCAAAGGTTATCTGCGTTAGCTGTCTCTAATTTAACAATGTAAGAATAGAGGGAAGGCAGCTTGTCATCACCACCCACCGCCAACTCTTTTACTAACGAATAGTGGGATTGACTGTCACATTATAACGTCCCAAGGCTGAAATGGCGAGCATGTTTGAAGAGACGGGGATACGAATCCACGCTCATCAGATTACGAGTCGAACACCTTAACCCAGCTGGCCTTGCCGGGCTTGTAAAAGTTTGTGAAACATGTATTATATGTGTATGGAAAGTTTGCAGCTTATGTGTTTTGAAATACAGATGGAGTTTAATTAACTGGTCAAATAAGTGATAAGGGAATTGTGTTTTTTAAGACAAAATTAAAACTATCAATTACTAGGATACATAAATATATATATATATAGTGTTCTTACGCTAGAAGTTCTCCATCAGAGAGTAATATTCATTAAAATATTTAATAGGATTATTAATAAAAAACTTTAATTACAAAAGCTTCATTTGATTGTTATTTTAGATGTGTATTATCCCTAGATCGTCAGTGATTATATTATATAAGAATCTTATTATATATTGCGAAAATATTTGATTTTATGTTCTGTAATTGAAATCCTTGTCATAAAACGTATTTGTCTTCTTTGCTAATTAACATACAATTCTATAACGAAAACATGTTCGTTGTTTTTATCAAACGCCTAAAGTCACTGCAGTTGTACGAACTATAGCAGCTATTGGAGATATTTATGGATTTTTGCACCTATAAATAAATGTCGACATATTACGTGTGCAATAACTGATTTCATAGTTTAACACTTCAAACCATATTTATGTGTTAATTTTGTGTTATATGGAATATACAAAATGAGTACGTTATTAAAGTATGGTAATACGTTAATTTTCTTGAAAAACTTGATGTAGTAGTCAGATAAAGATACTACAGAAAGGATTTAATTAATTTGTAATTTAGACAAATAATTGGTAAATAAGCTTTAATACAAAAAGAATAAGGTTCTGCATTTGGATTTATCTGCTTAAATACGTAAACTTAGAATGATGCATTTTGAAATTAAATAAAGATAATATGTTTATTCATACAAAATACTTAAAACTTTGACCGTTAGAACGTAACCCATGGGATTACTATAATATTTCCAAAGTCATAAAGAACATTTTTTTTCTTTCAAATGAGGATCAGTCAGTTTTACTGCACACCGAACCTCTTTTCCAATCGTTTAACTCTCGTATAGACTCCATGCTACAAACTTTAAACATAATATGGTTCCGGCATGGCCAGGCGATTAAAGCATTCGACTCTTAATCCTAGGGTCGCGGGTTCGAATCCCCGTTACATCAAACATATTTGCCCTTTCAACCGTGGAGGCGTTATAATGTGACGGTCAATCCTACTATTTTTTTGGTAAAAGAATAGTCTAAGAGATGGTGGTGCGTTATGATGACTAACTGCCTCCCGTCTAGTCTCTGCTAAATAAAGGACAGCTTGCGCAGATAGCTCTCGTGTAGCTTTGCGCGAAATTCAAAAAACAAACAAATATAATGATCGACCATATGATCTCTTTTACTCGTTTAAAGCCCTTATAGATTAAATACTACTAACATTAAATATATTGTGTATACTATCACGTACGTTGCCAGACTTACAGTAAATATGATAAGTTTTCACAAGCAAATATCATATATTTACTAAGTATTTTAATGAGCTGAAAATAAAATTTGTGCGTGAATATATCGAGTATTTATTTTGAATAGCCAGTGTACAAAGTGATTTTATGTAAACATTAATACAATTTTTTAAATTAAAAATCTCAAATTTCATTTATGTAATCTTTAAAATCTCTAAAATACATTTCAAATGTTTTGTTTTTAGTAAAACTTCTATTTTCTCTACGTCAACTCTATGCCGGTTGTTTAATTTGACCGATCTCGTATCCTCCAAAAATCAATAAAAATGTAAATCCCCATCTGAATTTTAGAATGACTTTTCATTTAAACATGAAACAACATTCATTTATCTCATTATAATAACAAATAAAAAACAAGCATGAAAAGAGATATAATGTACATACTTGTGTTTTTTATTTGTTTTTTTCTGCTGTCGATTGTACATGACACTTCACACATCTTTTTACATTAATTTCAATAATGCACAAAATAATTTTTCTTCAATCATGTAATGTAACAATAAAATAGAGCATAACAACATACAAAAAACAGACAGTATTTCAAACTATCGTAGGTTATTTGGATTTCTAAATATGCAAGAAGATACCTTACAAACTTATTCAAGATAGTCTTTAACCTTCTCATAGAAACAGAGTGTTATAAGACACTGGAATATATAATAATGCTTTAAAAGGGTTATGGAGCTAGGCTTAACATTGGTTTATCAGATGTTTACAACTGATAATATTACTTTAAAAGAAACTGTACAGTTTAGCAAAATTTAATTAATAATTTAAACAATTAAGGCCTGTCAATATTTAAATAATTACCAATACCTTTAAGTCAAGAAGTTTATTTTTCTTTTAACATTTATGTAAATTTAATCCACCTTTTGCAACGTTTGTAATTAAAGTATCATATGAAATAGAATTAGAACAATGTTACAAAACAATCGTATAATAATTAGCAGTCTTTCTTATTTTAGTCATGCATTTCTTTGAATTTACTTCATTCATTTCTTCTACAGTGTCACTGAAAATAACTCCCAACACCATTAACTTGGTTAGGGAAATTGCAAACTCATCTGTCTGTAAAACCTAGATATCTAAAAGTTGAAAAACATAAATAACCATTTTTATTTCTTCTAATTAATCGTTCACCCTGATGCTCTTTCGGAATTGACAACCACTACTGAACTGATATCTTTAACAGTAATAGTTGTATCAAGAACACTGTGAACACGAAAAAAAGTTTCATTATTATTAATAGTTACAACATTGATTTTGTTATAGTTCAATCATATCAAATATAAAATTTCAGCTGAAAAAATATACAACAGAGCGAATAAGGAGCATTTCTGTCTTGCTCCTCAACGAAATTGTTTTCAAGATGTTATAAATCTATTATATTTAATCCGATTACTCATGGCAACTTTAACACAACCTAACTGAATTAGTAAAATATTCACCAAATCCTTATGTATATAACACTTTGAATAAATAGGTATTGTTCACTCGATCAAAATATTTGCACTGGTCTACTTTTAACAACACCTCTTCTTCCGTGCCTTTTGTGCCTAACGAAATATGTTTCTGATATCCACAGTAACATCTAATACCTCTCTCTTCTTCATCTCGCCAAATTGATGAGGTGAAACTATCTTATCAGTCATATCTAATAATTGTTTAAATCAATGTTTACTAAGGATCTTATACTCAAAGTATTATAGTATTTTGGACGCCATTTTTTACACTCTTGCGGTGATCGTTCTAGTCTTATACTGTTTGATAAGACAGCAGCTCTGAAAGACTCAGATATAACTAACTGAAATTTTTCAATGAACATTGGCAAAAATTCAAAGGTGAAATCATCAATATCAGGAAAAGTGTCCGTCTTTAAAGAAATTACTGCTTCCTATATCTCTTCAATGCTTGTAAAATTATTACAATAATGTTTGTATTGGTCAGTTTACATAGTTGTTAATAGTGAAATGAAATCGTCCATATCCTTTTCTAACAATGTTTCTAACGTATACAAATATAATGATGAGTATTGTACACCATTATTAAATTTTCACTCAAAAATACTCAGAACGCTTGTTACCTTCATCGACCGATTTAATCTCTGCTCTTTAACAGGTTCTGCCATGTTTGTTTTGTTTTTGTCATATTGAATTACCTCAATCTGCTCCTTCAAATCCTCAGTTCGTTCAACAACATAAGCATGATTTTTAGGTTCTTGATTTCTGCGAATATTTCCTACCTATTGAATATTTGTTGGAGTAATCTATAAGTTTAATTTAGAATTTCTTATACCACTCAACAACGGAGTTGTACTTATTTAGTAGCTACACCTCAATATTAGTAATTCAATATATCGCTGTTACATGCTCTTCATTTCCTAGAATATAATTAATTACATTGTTTGTTTTTCGTTTTGAATTTTAAGCAAAGCTACTCAAGTGCTAATTGCGCTACTTGCCCCTAATTTAGCAGTGTAAGACTAGAGGGAAGGCGGCTAGTCATCACCACCCACCGCCAACTCTTAGGCTAGTCTTTTATCAACAAATAGTGGGATTAATCGTCACATTATAACGCCCCAACGACTGAAAGGGAGAGCACGTGTAGTATGACCGGGATTCGAACCGGAGACTATCACATTACGAGTCAAACGCCCTAACCCACCTTGCCATGCCGGAAAAGGGTAATAATACAGGTCCCAATTTAACTATTTTTAAGTGAGATTTCAATGATTTAAAATTGAAATAAACATCTCAGTTTCGGAGGTGATCTCGACCAAAACATCTGTTAGTACACAAACCAAAGTATCGATATTGAATTTTTCATCATCAGGCTATGTGTCTAAAACCTCTTAGGTGCGCTGCGGAACGACAGAACCTACATTTTCAGCTGGGTTTAGATTCTGAGATTTTTCTAGGCCAGCCACCGAATCCATCTTTACGGAAGGTATTAAGCCCTTCTTTATTAAGGAGATCGTGAGTTTCCTTCACTACTATGCATCCAGACAGATCGTGCAAGAATGTCAAGTGTTCAAACGTCCATTGACAACATTCTCTTTGACGTAAAAACAGAAAACTGACTTTTCTAAGCACACGATTCCTAAAATACTCACCATTCCATGATTGTCTTTGCTCCTTGACATCAAAGACCATTTCTTTTGAAGTGAAGCACAAAAATAATTCACACTTGTTGGATGTTGTTGTTGTGGAACATTTAAATATTTCAAATTTCTCGACTATTTCATATCCAAACTATATTGTTTTGAGAATATGGTTTTCGATGTGAATAAACGAAAAACTCTTTAGAAAGA
Source organism: Tachypleus tridentatus (assembly GCF_004210375.1). Lineage (NCBI taxonomy): Eukaryota > Metazoa > Arthropoda > Merostomata > Xiphosura > Limulidae > Tachypleus > Tachypleus tridentatus. The sequence goes on from NC_134832.1 coordinate 106,355,864, forward strand.
GTCAAATGCAGGCAGTCGTCTTTAGTACAGTCACTGGATAAGATGCGCATGCTGTTCATTGCAGAAACAAAAGGAACTTGCTCCTACTTGAACGATTTGAACTTTCCACGTTTGAAATTTCTCCAGGTGTGATTTACATTGATGTACCGAGTGATTGCGAGTTGTATTTTTTATTTTTCGAGTGCTTTAAGAAACTGCAAGTCGTCGCTTTCTTCCACCGTTCTGTATCAGATCATCGTCAAAGTTTTATTCTTTGATACCAGAGTTGCATTAACACTAAAATTTTCTTTCAGTAATTTGTAGACATTTTGCATAAAATGTCACTGTTTTGGGATTCTTCTAATTTCCCATTTGAAATTTCTAAAAACGTAAGCCGATTGTCTTTGTGCAAACCCGAGTAAAGCGAAAGCAACACGAATCTGAATTTGTTCCAAGACGATAAAAAGAAAAGGGAATCATACGTTAGTTATGTAATAATAAGAATTTACACAAGAAATCATCACACGCATGCATCCATTTTTGTCTTCGGACTTACAAAAGTGTGTTGTTGTTTTGTTTTTGTTCAGGAAAAAGGACATTTTTCCCATCACTCCTTATCACTTACAATTATGCTTACATTGTATTAACTGACTAATCTGTTTAATGTTGTATCTCACGCAAAAAGGGATAAATGAGACTAGTTGTACCCTTTTCATAAACTGATAGACTAGTGGAAGCGTTTCTTGTAAACAACATCTATCCCCTACGTTTAAATAATCAAAAGGTATAATTTTATAGTCACGTTCATAGCGCTTACCTTGTCCTTAAATGAGGATTTTTTATGAAAAAAATTGTGAGCCATGAGACTCCTAATATAAAGCGCGGGCACAAAACCTACCATACCAATACTGGTGCATTTTAGTCGGAAATAATTGGTTATCAGAAATGTATTTCTGTTATGTACGTTCTAGACTCCGTTACTTTTGAGCTAGCCTATATTATATTCGATGTTTGTGATTTAAAGTTTTGAGAATCGTTTTTCTATGTCATCTAGATAAATAACTTTTAATAGGCTATGAAGTTTAATTTGAATATTTAAATATTTCTTTATTCCTAGTTGAGCAAAAAGATCCACTGTAAAGCATCTTTATCGTGTCCATCAGCTATGGAAACCTAGGTTTGGCGTTGTAACTTTTTGCATCTACAGCAAAGTTGCCGAGAGGCAATATTTAGAAAATCACTCAATGTTGTAAAATAATGAATATTTCAAGAGACAGACATTTATATTGATTATTTCAAGTAATATGTATTTATATTAATTATTTTAAGTGACCTCCACTTAATTCGCCATTTTTAAATATTATTTTCATAATATTATAAGATTTCATAAAGTTTGCATTATTAAGTTGTTTCAAATATTTAGTTACCCATTTGCTTGTTTTTCATTAGAAATTGAACTAATTTTTAATGAGTAAATTTGAAATTTGCTTATTTGTATTCATTTTTTCAGTTATCTCATGTAAGCTTGCCACATTTGAATACTTGAATAAATATAAGAGGAACTACTGTGACATAACGTGATTGCTGAAAATGAATGATCATGCTTTTCCTTATAAATTGAAATAATAATTAATCAAAAAGAATGTTTCTTGATATGTAGTTCAGCAACAGAACATACAATAAAACTTTTGAGAACTTGTAATAATATTTTTAATTAATACAATCATTTAAGATCTCTATATAATACAGACCTAAAATAATACTTAACATAAGCTGTCATATAATTAACTGTTATCCTTTTAAAGATTTTAATAAAAGTCACTCAATAATGGAGATTGTCTTGCATAAAAGGATATCAACCCCAATAATTCATACTTCACCTTTTGTTTTAAAATTACAGTTTCTTTATAACGTATTTTACAATTCAATGCTCCTACAAATACATAAAATTTAAAGTTATTTTACCATAAATATCTGGAACATGTTTTGTTACTTTAAAGAATTTTGTACTTTTATTTCCCAGTAACAATAAAACCGTTTTCCTCTTCGTCATCAGAGGTTCCTTCGTTCACACTGGATTACTTCCTGCCTGATCGATCTACAAAATAGTTTGGAAGACATCTTTTAACTGTCAGAGAACAAGAAGATATATAACGAACTAATAGTGAAAAACTAAATGTGAACTCTCTCACATTAATCATAATGACTGAGAAAATACAAGTGTGGAGCCAAAATACGATTTCACCTCTCCAAAGTCTCCCATCATAAAAACTTGAGGCAAATAGCTAACAGGAATACCTGCAGAAAAGATAATACTTCCTGGTCGGTTACAGTAGTAGATGGCAACAGCGTCTCCAATGGGTAAAAGTGTATAGGAGTACGTGAGAAGAGACATAGATCCAGTCGAAAATATACTACGTAAAGCAAATAGTAACATAGTCTTTATGTCAAACAGTAGTGAAGTTTTGCTGTAGAAAACGTAAAGCATTAAAAGAAGAAATCGTAACACATTGTTGAGTCCAATAACATCTTCCGGTTCAAGTTCTTCAATGAGTTGAACGAATAAACCAAATACACAGTCTGCTACAGCTGCCAGGAATATGTGGATGTATCCTAGCTTCTTCTTATACGACATCTTCGTAAAATATCAATTGAAATGTTGACAAAAAGTCAGTAAAGTAACACGTTAATGAATCTTAAAGTTTTTTTTTAAAAAAAACCAATAACAACAAGATACTATCGGGGCATAAGAATGTACGGAAGATTCAACATACTTCATAATAAATATTTGCATATTGCTAATTTAGTTGGAGATCTCAAGACTCGATATTTAGCAAAGTATTTTGTTCGGAAGAGATTCAACGTTATTCAAAAACACACTGCCCCAAAATGAGGTTTATGTCTGGTGAAATACGTGATGATTATCCCAAGATAAGTATTTAAAGATTGCGATAATTATGTGAGGTGAAGTAAAGCTTTGTATCTTAAGTTTATTTATTTGTACCAGTTGTAGTTGAATTAAATGTACAATGATGGGCATCATCTATGTGGTTGTGTAAGACATCCGACATGTATTTCAAAGCCATACTTAAAAAAAAAAACAAGAAAAGTATGCTCTTTAAATTATTTTATTATTTTGCCTCTCGATTCCATGAAGGAACATAGGGCCGCAATCGCTTGCGGATTCATTAACAGGCTGGTTTTTTTAAGTGAGTAGATTGTTAGCCTACGCACAACCCCCAACCTGGAGGATAAACCTGAGCTGTCCCTAATTTTGCAGTGTAAGACTAGAGGGAAGGCAGCTAGTCATCACCACCCACCGCCAACTCTTGGGCTACTCTTTTACCAACGAATAATGGGATTGACCGTCACATTATAACGCCCCCACGGCTGAAAGGGTGAGCATGTTTAGCGCGACGGGGATGCGAACCCGCGACCCTCGGATTACGAGTCGCACGGCTAACGCGCTCGGCCATGCCGGGCACGCTATTTAAATTAGCGAATAATATTTTGAGCCTGGTGTATGCTCTATACACAGATTGAGAAAATAATCAATGTTATCTAGGATGGGATCATCCGTAGAATTAGGAAACGATGAAGTTAATTCTAATTGCTATTTGATAACTCCAGTTAAAGTCAAACTCATCCACCATGTTTTCATCCACATAAAATTTTTTATTATTGTATTAATGATTTAATCATATTGTTTTGTCGTTTTCTTTATACATGAGTTTATTGCCTTAAGCAATGAAAAAACAACAACGAAAGTACTTATGAGTTGTATCGTAATGTCAAAGTGTTGGTGTTTTTCTTTCACGTATTACTCTCTTCACGAATAAAAACAAACAAATAAAGCTGATAACATACAGTTTTCTATAACTATAATAAAAATTAACTTACTGAGGATAAATTGTGTTTGTTACCTGAACTTCTCAAACTCAACAATTTCCACTATTCTTTCAATTTTAGTACAAACATGAACATCAGTCCTCATAAACAGAAAGTGATGATTTGTTATAGAAAGATTTGAGTACATCGCATTAAAACAACAATTTTGTAAATCAGTAAATAACATGGAAAATCACAATGTAATAGTTTATTATCGAAAACCAAATTTAATAAAATAACATTTTGATCTAGTTTAATTAATAAAAAAGATGATTAACAAACAAAAGGTATATAGATCTTTAGATATACTTCATGAAGAAATAGGCTATATTATGGAAACCTAAAGATTATGATACTGTCATAATTGATATAATTTATCAACAATTGTTTATTGTCATAAAAGAAATGCCTGATTTCCTACCTGCGAATTAAAAACAAACTCACCTGTTAATGATATCCGCAGTTCTTGTCAGTTTGTACCTTAACAAATGTAGCACAAAAAAGTAAATGTTTTTAAAATCGAATCTGTACACATGTTCTGCAGTTTATACTAAAAAATAAACACGACTTGTGGCTTATGTTGAGCAACAACAACAGGGTAAAGGCGAGTCTGTTTTTGTGTTGGATTATCTTACAGTCATCGCTGAATCAGCGTCCGACTTTCAGATACTTAAAAAAAATATGCTGTTTCTGTGGCATTCTCAGGTAATGTTTATTTCAACAGACATCTCCATTTTATAATAGTAGAATTGATTAAAAAAGCAAAATGTGTTTCAATTCACATTTGATTTTAAATTAATAAAAATTGCAAAATGTAACCATACATTAAAAAGAAACACAGTTGTTGTTTTCTATCTATTAACGCACAAAAAACAGTGCTGTCTACAAAATCAGTCAGCAGATATTCTACTGTCGAGATGATTTTATATGAATCAAGCTGCGTGAAAAATCAATAGAGCTAATCTCACAGTATCACAGACGAAAGTTGGATTGTTCTGTACAAATTGGCGTTAGAAGGTGAATGACCGTCCTCAGACTGTAACATTTTCAAATCGTTTACATGGCCGTGAAAGATGATCCTATCATTGGTATCTTCTGTACAATGCGCGGAGTTGCAAAAGCAAAAATGTAATTCCTCGAGTAGAGTATTTACTGGCTATTAGAATTTAACAAGGAAAGAAAACAGAATAAAAATAACTGCGTGTTCTTCTAGGCCACTTGGCGAAACTGTATAGAATCACTCTAAAGAAAAATGTTTAAAAAATACCATAAGAAACAGGTAGTAAATGAATATTACGTCTTCGCGTTATAGTTGTAATCTGTATAATCTGTAACTACAAGTACAGAGAAATTTTCTGAACAAAGTATTCATTTCTTTTGAAAAATATTATACAAAGGCATACAGGTCTTTTATACAAAACAGGTGTACATGTGTATTTTGATGAATTATCTGTAATGTTCAAAACAGCTTATAATGTGAGCACGTTTAAATAATTAGTATTAAATATATTGTTTTCATTTAAAATGGACTAAAACAACTAAACGTTAACCCTTGAAATATTTACCATGGGTTTATGTTGTACGTCTGATAGCTTTTCCAGGGCTCCAGCAGTATGAGGTTTGTCTCCCACTGATAGAGCGGAAAGTCTACGGATTTACAATGATAAATTCAGGTGTTCGATTTACTTCGGTGAACTCCATAGATAGATGAGGATTTGCTATAGGAAAACACACACTCTACGAGGATTAGCACTTCCCACTTCTCGTTCACAGTCTCTAAATGGTTTATCCAAAATGTATAGTCAACCATGTTCCCCAACAAATGAAATATGTAGTGCGAGGAAGCCCCAGTGCAACATTAAATCAGTGTTAGAAATCGTCCAGGTTAAAAATAAACTTTTATCAAGTGTTCATAAGGTAAGTCCTAAGTTGTGTTGACAATTTCATAATGGTAGTAAACAACGAGTTTCTCCAATTGCCCACGTTCAACAAGTCATTCTAGTTTGAAACAAACTGGAACCAACTGGTCATCGAGCATCAGGGCGTCTGGAGCATATACAGTGGTTCAAGCAATGACCAGGTGTGATAAACATCATTTCGAACTCACAATTCAAGAAGCTTTCATTAACCATTATTTTGTATTGAGATGACAGGAAGTGACAACTTCCGGTGAGTCGCAATACACGGAAGAAATAATTATCTGTAATGTATAAACTTAACAAAATTGTACTTCTTTAGACAAGTGTTCCTATTCATAAATACGTACTTTATAGTCCTAGTAGGACAGAGTGAAACTTTAATGCAAGAGAGCAAAACAGCTTCAACTTGTGTACAATGTCGAAACTAAACTTCTATTAATTAGTTGAACTTACAGGTGAAATACTGATAATTGAAGAGACACGAATTCACTTTTTTCCTACGCCGATAAGTGTTAAAGGTAAACAACAGTGATCAAATCTTTCGCCACGTTCTTACGTAAAAAAAAATGAACGGTAAAAGAAAGCCTTTAACGTCATCCACTAAGAACCACAACGACAGTGATATCGATGAAGAGCTCTTCTCACTGAACTTACCCCCTCACCTCCACACCACGGGGAAACATAAGCATAAAGAAAAGTTAGAACAAGGATCTCCAGGACCTCCGTTCTCTCTTCCATCCCCCGGATCACTGGATTCTACGGTAGGACGAGAATATGATGTTGTAGCCTCCCCTGGTGGTAGTAGCACATCAAGTGGACCAGTTTACATACGGAAACCAGGGTTCGAATACCATGGACATGCCATACGAGTAAAATCCAAGTCAAACTCCACCAGTGGCAAAAGTAATCTTCAGAGTTCGAGTCCAACTGCAAATGAAGGGCGAACGCTATCCGTACCTGACTTAGCATCAACATCAGGTCAAAGTTCGTGCAAGAAAGAGAAAAGAGATGGTAGTTAAACTGCAAGATATATCTCGTTCCAAAGGACCCGGAACATCTAGTAAACCCAAGCCAAAGAAAGGTAAGGGTATTTTAATCTCTCATGTACACGCTTTTAATAGTGTCGAAATATGAGCTCAAAGGATGGGGGGTAAACCAGCCAACCATTTTTAATTCGTAATTTGATTTTGAGAAGATTCATTTTTGTTGCAGTTTGTACTGGTAACAAAATCTTAAAGTTTAGTATAGTTTGACAGAATACTGTTACATTTAGCATTGTGTTCATGATCATTATTATTTATATACTTGAGTTCCGTTACTGTTTATCTTCCTTTTTTTTTTTAATTTGATGCATCCTCAAATAAAATATTAACCTACCGGCCCTACATGAACTTTTGAATGTTGGATTCCCCTACACACAAAAAAAGTAATATTTTGCAGCATGAAGTCTCTGAAAGTTTCAATGTAGAAATTAAAGGAAACCATTTGCAGCAATCGAAAAATAAGAAAAAAGGTTTAGTTTGGTTTGAATTTCGCGCAAAGCTACACGAGTGCTATGTGCGGTAGCCCTCCCCCTAATTTAACAGTGTAAGACTAAATGGAAGGTAGCTAGTTATTACAAACCACCACCCACTTTTAGGCTACTCTTTTCCCAACGAATAGTGGGATTGACCGTCACATTATAACGCACCTACGGTTAAAAGGGCGAGCATGTTTGGTGTGACGGGATTCGAACCTGTGAAACCTCAGATTACGAGGGCCTCAATATATACACACACACACATAGGTGCATGGCTTTTATGTTCAGGGAAGGTTTGTGTTACGAAACTGAATATTTCTGGCATGAGTTGCGCAAGATGGTGGTGGGCGATGATTAAACTCGGTGAATAAGGTTCTCTTTTGGCTAAAGACGCCAGGTATTAAATTCAAGTTTCGAGTCTCGGTTTAGGAAGCTGAACTCATGGAAGGCACACGTTCGGCGTGATAACGAAATATTGAAATCGAATACGGAAATGTGCTGTGAACATTAGGAGAACGGCTAAGAAATAATTTGTTTACACAGACAAACATATGGTCTACTGAGACTTTATTGACCTAACACAAACGATATTTTGCCCTATCACGAGTCTGTGTAGCAAATATTACTTGTTAAACACAAAAGATCGCTTGATGTTTTTAAATTGTGTCATCTAAGCGACTTCACAAACAGGTGTTCAAGTTCACTGACAGTTTTATTTTTAATTTTTCTATTGTCTGCTAGAGTTTGACAGTGAATAACTATATAACACCAATTGCATGTCTTTCACACGTCAGAATTTACGTTAGAAAACTCGCAAAATGGTATCCCACGTGTCCAATGTTAATTCATAAGTTCTTCTAGTGTTGTAATGTACACATAAAGAAAACACACAGAGAACAAGATATCTACAGAAACCAAATGCAACAGAGTTTTAAAATTAATAACGATTCAACTTTCCTGAGCAGTGTGTTCTCACACAATTAAGAAATAATTTGTGAAGAGATATTACTTCAAAGTTTCGATATATATTGCTTTATTTCTAAAATACTTCTACAAGCGCATTTGATACGTATTTTGATATGAAAAGTTTCGCTCATTTAGAATTAGATTTTTCTGACGTATTCTTCGTGCTGGAGTTTCATTATAAATTTTTCTTGCACATAATAAGTAATAAGTTTGGAAAAGTAAGAATAATTTGGTGAGCTTATGTTGTCGGTTAGTGTTGATAGGTTTTTGGATGTCTTTTTATACTTATGTTTGAATCGTGAACGAGCGAACTTTTGAAAAATCAGTCATCTAGATAGCAAGCTAAATCAGGTCCTTCATGGACAGGTAACCATCGTATAAAGAACTCTGTGTCTCAGTCTAAGTATTAGTTTCACGTTTTAGTCCTAGAGTTAGTGAAATGGTAAGTGCTAGGAAGATTCAATGTCCTTGTCTAACCGTTTTAAGTAGGAACAAACGTATTTAATTTTTCCGTTTTATAAAGCTTCAAAGCCACGAAAGTATATTAATGCAAAATATTGATTTCAAATAGTATGTCATATGGCTGTCATATGAATATTTATCGATTATTTTCTTAAGAACTGACCGACAGGTATTACTGTTGATAAAGTGTTTGCATTGACTAAATATTAATCATTGTTAGGACCTTTTGGCATGAAAATTATTTGATAATATTATTAAATGGATCGAGAAAATAAGAACCTTGGGCATACAAGCGTATATTACAGTTTCAAAGTTCGTCAAAATTCAAAGGAAAATTAGAGCGAGTGTTCACAGTAGCAATGAGTAATTTGTGAGCTGCTACGTTATAAAGTATCCAAACAATTCACAAGTGAACACGAATTGATCATCTACTTGTTACTTTCCTATAAATTTTTTACGTAGCCAAAGTGAGGTTGAAACTGGAAATTGAAATCTTCTAACTTCAACAATATTGCATGCTCACATGAGCTAAAGGCCAGGTCCTAGACTACTTCAGACACCTCTGAGGTTCGTGCTGCATAACGCCGTTTTAATTTGGAAGTACTAACCGAATGTTCTTTTTGTGTGTGTGTGGAATTTCGCGCAAAGCAACTTAAGGACAATCTGCGCTATCCTTCCCCTAATTTTGAAATGATACACTAAAGGAAAATCATGTTTTCTTTATCATATGTAAAAGAGATTGATGTGACCTAGATTTAAATTGAAACTGACTATAATCTCTGATGATGCAGAATTAAAACTCAGCTATTATACTAGAAATACAATTTTAAATTAAGAATCTGTTGCTATATGTAGGAAACGTTTGAAACAAATTGTATATTTATATAACTAGAAATAAAAACGTTCTTGAATTAAAAGAGAAAATTATTATAAATAAAAAATTGGTAATTTAAACATTCATAATAATAGGTGAATAAATGATAACAATTCGTTATTATAGAAAGTGGATGTTATAAAATGCTTAGGGTTTCAAATTGATAGCAATTTTAGAAGTTAACAGTGTTCAATTTCTCGTTGACAGAGTCAAGAATTAATTGTGAAATTTTGATATGGAGAATGACTTACGTAATTATTTTTTCTTAAATAAATTTTAAAAACGTAATTTTTAATCACGTAATTCATTAGAACACGAAACGCATTTCTCGTTAACGTATTGAATCTCTACTACACAATTACTCACCATCATATCTGATTGGTAAATTTTTACTTTGTTTTTAGAATGAAATAATTTGAAATATTCGTTTTCCTTTATCAAAACATTCAATTTTGTCGTATATCTTAAGATAACATAAAGAAAGAAACACAAATTTACAAATTTATCGACTTCAATTACGTTCATGACTTAATCCTAATACATTTGAAAGAAAGATGAACTAAAAAGTTTCCTGAGCAAAAAGTTCTGGACTTCTACCTATTTCCATTGTAGAGTGAAATAACTTTTAAATTTATATTTTGCACAATCTTGTATGCATTCATTATTATACGTTCATATTATTATAAATTAATTCTGTTTAATATATTTTGTTTTCATAATATCTGTTAAGAAAATCAAATGTTTATAATGATTATCTGGTAATTAAGACAGTGACAGTTTCATCATTAAATCTAAATGTAGAGGTGTAAATGAGTGTAAATGCTGTATGATAATATTTATCTGTTTTTGTGAATGAATAATGCAAATGCTATCTCTACACATACTTCCTTTTTGAATAATAATAAAAAAGAATTCATTACCATTTAGCTATATTCTTGTGCTAAAGCTAGCACACATGTTGGAAACACGAATAAAAGAAAAGTACATTTCCAACGCCCGTCCTTCATTTTATCGGAGTTTAAAAGTATTACATCTGTATTGAAAATCTATGGCCATGTTATTTATCTAATATTTTTTACAAAGCTCCTTAGTACAAACAATTTAGTTTGATTACCATTTTCATTACGTAATATAATCAATATTAGTACAAGAAGAAATTCTCAAAACATAAAACATTTTATTTTTTTCGTAGAACTTTGGATAATTATTCTCTAATACAATTTATTTTCTATTAACTATAATTTTTTGCACAAGCAATATCAAGAATGGGACGCTCGTATGCCCGATTGAATTTTATTATTTATCAGGGACATTGCCAGCCTACCCTGGTATTAAAATTCTTTCAGGCAAGTTGGAGTAAATTAATTTTTCAAACATTGCACATTGTCAGATGCATCAAACGAAAGAATTTGACCTCATGAGTCTGAAACTATAATTCGATCTCAAATCGGTCGAGAGATAACGGAGCTGTAAACTAAAAGATGAGATTTGAAAAAAAACCGAAAAGGAACAACAACTGATAACCTTATGTGAGTCCCTATGCCGTGGCTAAAAATGAATTATGAAAATAGGTTATAAGTGCTTTTAATCCTGTGCAGCTATTTCATTGTATTATTGTTAATAAAAGTTTTAATCGAACATAATATTCACGTAAAATTATAATTTTTACGGCCTTTGGTCTGTTTTCAATGTAATTAGTTTTTTGAGATCAAATTATATTTCCCTGAGACTATTACTTATTTACTGTAAAGAAAATTTGAATAAGAGATATTTGTAATTTTTTCTTTCAAAATTATGCATTCTGTTTCCTGAAGTTATTTCTTCGCTCTTAGGAAACAAACATAAGACCTTTATTCTTATGACAGTCACACGTGAGGTTATACACATAAACTAGAAATAAGAATAAGCGCTTTTGATACAGGATTACTTACGTTTCTGTTCACAGACAAGATGCAAAAAAAGATATCAAAAAGTGAGACGTATAATGAACTACAGATACGCAGTTTGATCTTTTTTAATACATGATCATGGAAACTTATGTTATCAAAAGCTGGTAGAGAACGTATGATACGTCTTCGCGTCACAGTTATAAACTATATAATCTGTAAGTAAGTACTAGTACAGAGAAATTGTCTCAACAAAGTGTATATCTATTTCGAAATATTCTATACCAAAGAATACCCTATTATACAAAACAGGAGTATATATGCGTGTTTTGACGAACAGATGTTTGAAACAACTAATAATGTAACCACGTTCAAACAGTTTGTATTGACGTATTGTTTTCATTTGAAATGAGCTCAAACAACTTAACGTTATCCTTTGATATCTTTCTTATTTGTTGGTGTCGTACGCTTGACAGACTTTTCCAGGCCTCCAGCACCATGAGGTTGTTGTTGTTGTTATTTTGAATTAAGCCCGAAACCACACAATGATTTATCTATGTTCTGCCCACCACGAGTATCGAAACCCGGTTTTTAGCGTCGTATGCCCGCAGACATACCGCTGAGCCACTGGGGAGACACTATGAGGTTTAGCACTAAACATCTTGTCGTTCACGATCTCTTAATGTATTATGCAAAGTCTACATTCAACCATGTTCTCCATATTTAAAATGAATTATTCGTGTTGTAAAAATTGTGATATGAATATAACAAAATGCGATGTTCAATACGGTTCTGTACTTGGACCTGTTTTCTTTATAATGTGTATGAGAGATTGATGTGACCTATATTTAAATAGAAACTTACCATATTCACTGATGATGCATAATTAAAACCCAGCCTTGCTATTATACTAGAAATACAATTTTAAATTAAGAATAGTTTCCTAAATGAAGGATACGTTTAAACCAAATTGAAAATTTATATAACTAGAAAGAAAAACTTTTTTGAATTAAAACAGAAAATAATTACAAATAAAAAATTGGACTGCAGATTCATACTAATAGTGTTATAAATGATAATAATTGGTAATTGTAACAAGTATATGTTGTAAAACGCTTAAGGTTACAAACTGATAACAAAGTGATTTTTGGTAAAAATAAACTGGAGCTTATTTCATTAAAAGTTAGTTGTTCAGATGTTAACAGTGTTTAAATTCTAGTTGAGGGAGTGAAGAATTACTTGCGAAATGTTGATATACAGAATACCTTATGTAAGAATTTTCTCGTAATTTATTTTTCTTTTTCAAACGTAACTTTCAAAACACATAATTCATTAGGGCATGAAACTTATATGTCGTTAACGTGTTAACGTGGTATATGAATGGTTAATTCTTATTTTGTTTTTTAAAACTGAAATAACTTTCAAATATTTTTTGTTTATTTAAACATTCAATTTGTCACATATTTTAAGTTATCATAAAATAAGTAAACTCAAATATACAAAGCCATCCACTTCAATTTCGTTCATGACTTAAAATGATAAATATCTTAATATAATACCTTTGTAAAAAGATGAACTAAAAATTCTCTACCATATATATTTGGTTAAGTCCCCATAAAATACCGTAGATGGCAGCTAGCTCAAATGCTCAGGTTGACGTCAATTACACAGATGGTGTCTGAATGTTTGCACTTAAAAAGAGTTCCGTACTTCTACAGGCGATCATTATAGAAATAAATAACTTTATAATTATAATTTTGTTTGGATTCGTTATTTTACATTCATATTAGTATAAATTCATAGTCTTTCATACATTTTATTTTAATAATATCTGGAATGAAAAGTAAAATGTTTATAATGATTTTGTAGTAATTATGACAGTTGCAGTTTTGTCATAAAATATAAATGAACAAGTGTAAATGGGTGTAAATGCTGTATGATAGTTATCTATCTGCTGTTGTGTATGAATTATGCAAATGCTATCTCTAAATTTATTTACTTTAAAAAAAAAAAAATGCTATTCATAAGTTTTATATTACAAATACAAAGTAACGAGATTGTTGTATATTTACGGAAAATATTTGAATAAATTAACTAACTTGAGATATGTCACTGAAGACTAGTTTATAAAAGAGCCGAATGTGGTAATTTAAATTGTTCTAGTTATGTCTTAGGTGAAAACTTTTAGCTTCTCGTTTAAAATTCAGCATATCCAGTAAGTTAAAATTTCAAGTTTATTTTTGACACTTTGAGCAAATTTTTAAGTTCCTTATTGATATTAATACACAAGTTAGTGTATTAAGTATTTTATTTTATTTTATTAAATATTAAGTATTTTAATAATTAGAGCTTTGATTTACAATTTTTTAAATGTACGATTTGTTAGCACTGAAAATGAATAATAATAACAATACAGTTGTTATTAAATCTGATGAAGAAATAGCGTAGTTATATTCGATGAAACCAAGAATTTAAATGTATTTTAAGTGACATACACTTACATTGATTATTTGAAGTCACATATAATTATATTAATTATTTCATGTAATATACACGAATATTAATTATTTTAAGTGACCTACACTTATATCGCTCTTTTGAATTATTATTTTCGTGATATTTTAGAATTTCATAAAGTTTGCATTATTAAATTGTTTTAAATATTTAGTTATCCATTTGCTTGTTTTTATTAGAAGTTTACTCATTTGTATTCATTTTACAGTTATTTCAATTAAACTTTATACTTTTGAACACTTGAATAAATCTAAAGAGAAAATACTGCGATATAACGCGATTGTTGAAAAACAATGGTTGTGCTTTTCCTTATAAGTTGGAATATTAAATAACCAAATAATCAAGTTATTTTACCATAAATATCTGTACCATGTTGTATTGTTTTAAAGAACTTTTTTTACGTTTCTTTTACAGTAACAATAAAGTGTCTTTGTCTTCGTCATCAGAGGTTCCCTCCTTCACACTGGAGTACTTCCAACCTAATCGATTTCCAAAATAGTTTGAAGGACATCTTTTAACTCTCAGAGAACAAGAAGATATATAACGAACTAATAGTGAAAAACTAAATGTGAAATCTCTCACATTAATCAAAATAATTGATAAAAACACAAGTATTGAGCCAAAATACGATTACACCTCTCCAAAATCTTCCATGATGAAAACTTGAGCCAAATGGCTAATGGGAATACCTGCAGAAAAGTACCAGGCTGTACTACCCTAAATCCTAAGTTTACGTTTATCATGATGAATATTCCTAACATACCTACTATAGCTAAGTAGACGTTGCTGTTAGAACACTTCCATAAGATAGGATTACATCCTTTATGAATTATCGTAATGATCCAAGTAGAAAGGACAATGAGCACCGAATAGAAAGGAAGCACCGAAAAATGAAGATGGGGGTAAAAGGGAGTGAGGGAAAAAGCAAACGATTCAAAAATAGCGGCAATAAGTGTAAGTACAATACCCAAATATCTGGAGGTGGAATTTATTGTAGCATTGTTTGACTGGTCCGGAAATATAAACGTTGGGTTACAAATCAATAACTCACCTAGAAAAAAGCTAAAACCGGCAAGTATCTCGAGGACCTGACATTTAGATCTAAGTAAACACATACTTAGAAGCATGGTAAGTGGTGGATTACAGTAGTAGATGGCAGCAGCGTCTCCAATAAGTAAAAGTGTATAGGAATACGTGAGAAGAGACATAGATCCAGCTGAAAATATACTACGTAGAGCAATTAGTAAAATAGTCAATTAGATTAACAGTCATATTATAAACGCCTATATATATTTTATATATAGTCGACCTTTTCATGTATTTTTTATTTCTTTTCTTAAGACACCTTGAAAGTTTATTTCTTTGAAATTTAAGGTTTGTTTATTTCAAAGTGCGAATGAATTTCTCAAAAATGTACTTTAAAAAAGTGATTTTTCCAAGTGAATATCTTATTAGATAGGTAATTTGATAATAATAGGTTGTTTTTATCAAAATGAGAAATTACATATATCGCAAAAAATGGCACTTTGTTGCATAAACTTAACGTCTGATTCGAAAGAAATAGTTCTATTTTAATAAAACAATTGACAAACATATTTTTAGTCGAACCTTAATATATGTTCATTTAAACTTATTTTTCTTAATTAAAATCTATTCTTTAATATTTCTTTTAAGAAAACTATGGCACAGAGATAAGGTCATGACATACTTTGATATGTTATCTGAGTGTGTTATAGAATTTTCAACTCTATAGCAATTTTTTAACAATTTTGATAGTATTTTAAGAATTGTAAGATAAACGAACTAAAAAATTTCCCTAGAAAATGTATTGAGGTTTAGGTCACATAAAATATCATAGATGGCAGCTTCCTCTAAATGCTCACGTTTTCGCAATTACACAGATGGTGTCTGAATGTTTTCACTTAACAAAGAGTTCTGTACTTCTACCTACTATCATTATAGAGATAAATAACTTTAACATTATATATGCTATAACATAATGTTATATCCATTCATTATTATACGTTCATATTAATATAAGGTCAAACTGTTTAATAGGTTTTATTTTAATATTCAATATAAATTGAATATAAATGTACAAGTATAAAACGTGTGCAAATGTTATATGATTGTATGTTATCTGTTATTGTGTAGGAATAATGCAAATGCTATTTCTACATTTATTTACTTTTGAAAAAAATTTCTTTACCATATAGTATATCCTTGTGCGCCAGCAATATGTAGCACACGTATTGGAAACATGAACAATATAAAGGGAAATTTCAGAGTACGTCTTTGGTTTCATGGCTATATTAATTATTTAATTTTTTTATAAAGTTAATTGGTAAAAAACTATTTACATTGATGATCATTTTCATTACGTAGTATAAATAATATTAATGTAAGAGGAAATCCTCCAAACACACCTTAATTGAATTTTTTTACGTGGAATTTAGGGCAAATTATTCTACAATACATTTTTTTTGTATTAGGTGTAATTTTGTACACAAGCAATACCAACAATGAGGCGCACGTATACCCGATTGAATTTTGTTATTTACTTGGATCATTGTCAGCCTTCTCTGGAATTGAAATTGTTTCAGGAAAGTTTAGAGTAAATTAATCTATCAAACCTTGCACATGGTCAAATACATCAAAAGAAAAGGACTGACCTACTTAGTCTAAAACTTCAATCAGATGTCAAATAGGTCAAGAGAAAACGGAGCTGTGAACTAAAAGTTGAGATTTGAAAAAAAACAAACGAAAAAGGAACAAAAACTGAGATCCTTCTATGAGTCATTATGCTGTGGCTGAAAAGATACATTACGAAAATAGTTTATAAGTGCTTTCAATATTTCGCATTTATTTTTCTGTATTATAATGAATAAAAGTTTTAACAAAACATAATATTCACATAATATTACAACTTTTAGAGGTTTCGGTATGTTTCGAACGTGATTAATTTTTTGAGGTCAGATTGTATACCCCTTAAAACTATTACTTATTTGGTGTATAGAACTTTTGAATAAGAGCTATTTGTAATTGTTTTTCCTAAAATTCTGCATCCAGTTTTCTGAAATGTTTTTTTTCGCACTTACAAAAATAACCCAAGACCTCTGGTTTTTCAATAATTTTCAAATTTTCAATAAGAATTTAGTTCCAACACCATGAACCTTGCTTAATTATGTAATATTTAATTTGCGTGTGAGTTACATCATATGGAACAATTCAAACAACAAAGATTAATTAATCAAACAACTCAAACGTATTTGAATCTACAGAATTTATACTTTGGTTAATAAAGATCAGGTTGTTATGAAATCAACAGTACTAGATATTACTTAACATTGTTTGAAAAACATTAATAAATTCGATGATTAGCAGTCTATCAGTTGCAATCAATTTTTACTCTTACTAATTTTATGTTTCTGTGGATGCTATGGTTGATTTGATGCGTTCTAAAGTATTAGCTAAACATGTGGATCATATGACTGGTTTGTATTACTTCGTAAGTTTCTGCTTCACCAATTCTTGAGAAAAGAAATTATAACAACTTAGGACTTCTAATTAGAAGAATTAACTACATTTTTGCCACGAGACAGTTTATCAATACGACAGGGATAATACTCTACATAAGATCCGCCTTTGCACTGAATCATCGACTAAATAAAATATTATATATTCCTGCATTCATAACACCTGTTGGTGTAAATCAGTAATAGATAGCTCTGCTTCGATGCAATAGTTTTATTTTAGTGTTCTTGAAGTAACATTAATAGGATGCAGAACTGTTACTTAACACACAACGAATATTTACGAAAAATAAAGATACACAAACTGAGGATTTAGGAGCCTTATTCCTTGATAGCTAACTGAAGTTTTGTTTGTTAAACTTGTCTGAATCAATCGATAAATTTTACAACTGTATATCCAATTTTACAATCCAATTTTACAACTGTATATCCAACTAACTTTTACCTCAAACGAAAAAACACTGAAAAAAGAAATATTCTAAATTGTGAATGGTAGGATTAGAGGGATATCAGTATTGGTAGGGTAGGAGTCATCTTCATCTGAGAAATTTTCTTGTGTATTGTGTGACCTTTAGAATGGAATTACTTCACTACAAAGAAGTAGGCCAACTATTTGATGGTAAAAATGTCTGTTTAGATTTTGTTTTATTTCTTAATATGTTTATCAGGTGTCACTTAATGGTTAGCATATGAGGATGTATATTGGAAAATCCGTAGTTCGTGCTCAAAACAAATTCTGCACTATCAGCTCTGGGCGTATTAAAAAACGAATCCCGCATAATAGGGATTGAATTATAATCTGAACATTAACCAAACGGTCATTACGTTAAATAAATAAACTTAAAATGTTATATTTTGAAAATAAATTATGATTATATGTTTATTCATACAAAATACTTTGGAAATAGATCCATAGATTGTCGCTCATGGGGTTATTATGGTATTTCCAAAGTCATAAAGAAAACGTTATTCTTCCTCAAATTAGGATCAGTCAATTTTATTGGACTCTTAACCTCTTTTAACTCATTTAACTTTCTCATAGACTTGATACTACTAAATTTAATTAAAATGTGTACATCTTCAGTAAATATTAAAAGTCTTTCACATGCAAAAAAATAATTTGTTTTTGGTAAATTTTTTAATAAACTAAAAATAAAGATTAGTTCGTGAATATATCGACCATTCGTTTTGAATAGATGTGTGCAAAGTAATTTCTCATGTAAGGATTAAAACTTTTTTCTTCAACTCACAGATATCTTTTGTGTCATTTGTGTAATCTCTAAAATCTCTTAAATACACTTTTAATGTTTCTTTTCAGCAATATTTTATATTTTATCTGTTATATTTTCCACGGTAACTCTATGCAAGGCTGGTTAATGTGACCGATCTCGTACTTTTTTAAAAAATAATCTAACTAAATCTAAAACATCCGCTTCTCTCTTGAAAATGATTTCATATTTTAACATAAAACTACATTTATTCTCAGGAGGAAAAAATAATGTTACAAATTATTATATTTTTATAAATTATTTTACCTAATTAGATCTTAAATAACTAGGCCCGGCATTGTCAAGCGCGTTAAGGCGTATATGCGACTTGTTATCTGAGGGTCGCGGGTTCGCATTCCGTTCGCTCCAAACGTGCTTTTAGTCGAGAGGGAGTTAATGTGACGGTCAATCCCACTATTTGTTGGTGAAAGAGTAGCTCAAGAGTTGGCGGTAGGTGGTAATGACTAGCTGCCTTTCCTCTAGTCTTACACTGCTAAATTAGGGACGACTAGCACAGATAGCCCTCTAGTAGCTTTGTGCGAATTTCCAAAACAAACTTAAAGAATTTAAAAACATTTTAATTTTTACAATTTAGTTAATTTCGTGATAAATAAACAACAAACGTGTAGACTGTCGATGACACTTAACCCTAGAACATGCAAAAACTAGACAATTGTATTTGACTGTTTCATTTTATTTTCTCTTTTAACGTTCCTTCTTACATATTTAGCCAAACTATTCGTTAATGTTCTCATAGGAAGAAACGGTGTTTTATAAGACTTATAATTTCAAACAGAGTAATATATAATCATGCTTTGGAATAGTTATTGCGCTAGTCTTGACATTGTGTCATCAGATGTATAATAATTGTAGTATTACTTTAAAAAAACTGTAAGAGTAAGTACAAAATTAATGTTAGTGATATGTCAAACGTACTATGCATTGAAAACCTGAATTTCTGGAGTTAAGAAAAACTAATTTTGTTCCATCTTTATCATCACGGTTTTGTTATGGGTTCTAGACTGGCGTTTTATGAAGAAACAGTATTTAGACGAGCATCCAAAGAACTATCTCTAAGGTATGTCCATTGTGCTTTTATTACCTTTCACAAACAAGATCCTGTTTCTTAACTGTTACAGTTCTTGATTAAAAAGCTTAACTATAATAAATGTACGGCAAACACCATGTTGATCATACATTTGCGTTTACACGCACATTATATCACATTGTAATGGTGACACCAAATTTAATATATAAAACAAAAAAATACGCTTACACATCCTTTTCTCGATTTTACGAGTTAAATACACACTGTGTTTAAAGAAAACTTGAGAAAGATCTATTTCTATTAACATTAGCTATGTTTGTGCAAAGCTACTTGAGAGCTATCTGCGTTAGCCGTCCCTAATTTAGTAATGCAAGACTGAAGGGAAGGGAGTTAGTCATCACTACCCACTGCCAACTCTTGGACTACTCTTGCAATAACAAATAGATGCATTCACTGTCACATTATAATGCCACCACGGTAGAAATAGCAAATATGTTTGGGAAGACCGCGACCCTCAGGTTAGTTATCGAGCGCCTTAACCAACTGGCGATGCCGGACCAAATGTTGATATAAGTGTATGCCACTTGAAATAATTATGATTTTTCAAACTTCATCTCATTGTCAAAATAGTGTCACAATAAAAATAAATTATAGTATTTTTTGTGCTCACCTACGATTAAAGAAATGTCTAAATTTAAAAACTAAACCTCACAACACATCAATATTTATTGATCAAACTTGCTTACAGAAACAATTATCGAAAGTGTAAATCACAAAAAAATCACATGTAGTGCAGGGTGACTCAAAAGTAATAAAACGTAAACAACAGGAATATATATTCTGACAACAAGTTTTTCCAATTAACACGGACAAGTTTTGGCATGGTAGTTGGTGTATCTTCGGGTATATCAGGAAGCTCATTGTTCAAGTCCTATTGTCATAAAAAAGCTCCGTATTTTAAGACGATAGGTGCGCTATGGAAGTAACATAAATGAAACACCTTTTGTTACTCAAATATTGCCAGACAAGCGTTATTTACAAGGTACTCACTTCCTAGTCTATTAACTCATAATCAGTGAGATCTAGACTCGTATATCCCTCGTTAATAAAACATAACTCTAAACAGGTAAATCAGTTTATACAATGATAATACGATTGTAAGGCCCAGCATGGCCAAGCGTGTTAAGGCGTGCGACTCGTAATCTGAGGGTCGCGGGTTCGCATCTCGGTCGCGTCAAACATGCTCGCCCATTCAGCCGTGGGGTCGTCAATTTGTTACGATCAATCAAACTATTCGTTGGTAAAAGAGTAGCCCAAGCGTTGGCGGTGGGTGGTGATGACTAGCTGCTTTCACTCTAGTCTTACACTGCAAAATTAGGGACGGCTAGCACAGATAGCCCTCGAGTAGCTTTGTGCGAAATTTAAAACAAACAAACAAATAACACGATTGTAAGTAACAAATGAGGATGAAATAGCTCAGTTCAAATACTTTTATATCGTTATGACATGTGTATGCTTCGTCCAGTCTTTACTGTGTTTCTGTAAAAACTTGGAGGTGTGCCTCACGTTTGTAAGCTTTTCCTTTCCACTATCAATGCTGAATAGGTATAATGAATATTTAATGTTTTTTGGTAAGAAACTTTAGACAAACGTTTCACAATTCTCATCTCTTTCTTCCATTTTTCTGCCTCAAATATTTATTATTGAACAGAGAAACATGCTGTGAATAATTTTAGTGTTGAAATGCGAACCAGTTGCTAGTAAATAGATAGCGTTCTTTCAAAGCATGATAAAATAATTCTGTGTCTATTTGAAATAGACAAATATATTTTTTCAAATATATTTCAAAATAGTGTCAGTGATTTTAATAATATATGTCGAAGCGTAGCTCAGGTGGTAGAGCGCTCACTAAGCAGCTTAGACGTGTATGTTGTAGCTCAGTGTTTACTTTATATGCTTCATTTTTATTTTGAGTTCGCCTTGAATGTTATTTATTTTAACATCTGGTAGTTCAGCAATGGTGCCTCTTTTACTACGTTATCTGTTTCGGATATAAATGTGGATGTCAACAGTATGGAAATATTCAATAGCATGGTGTTAGACTGTAGTGAGACAATTAAATTTGGTCAAACTGTTGATACTCACGGTTTTGGTTGCATTAATCAGCGGGATCAAGTGCTGATGGCTATGTTAAATGAGTTTTACGTATTTTATAATATAATACAAAAACGTCCTACGGAAACATTTGAATTTTATACGTTATTTCGTTAGGTTCATTGTTTTTGCTTCCGTAATTGATATAACGCATAACATATTTTCTTCTTTGCGAAACATTAACGTGTATTTATAGAATTCTCTTTCTCAATAGTTGTAGCGTATATAAATTTAAAATAGTAGTATATTATACTTCCATAGAACTACATACAGAATTATTAATTTAATTCAATAATACGTGTTATACAAAGTCGGGGTGGTATTTCTGCAGGCAGATGGTATTAGTAACACATCTAACACACAGTAAGTAGTATATGATTGCAGATTTTAACTTCTATATTTAATTTAATTGTCACACTTTTTACATTTTCTGATGTTTTATATGTAAAACACTCACCACTGAATCATTTGTTTAAATTTCTAAAATATAATACAATATGTAACGTAAATTCACCCTTAAAAGCAAAATTATTGAAATATCTAAATAATATAAAAATAGATTTCATATTTAGCTTTATTAGTTGATTTATTTCACTGATGTGAAATTAAATTAAAAGTAATTTAAAATATTACTATTGTAAAAATTACATTCTTATCTTTCTGCAGAAATTTTCAGAATTTGCATAATGCTGTTTTAAACCAATAGCATATAAGTGTTCTTTCCATTACTATTTGTGGGTTATTAATCTTGAACATAAGTAAAACAAGTAATTTCCAAACAGTGTGGATACTTCATCTCTATTGGTTATTTACTCGGAGTCATCTCGAATCTTTTATATATTTTTAGTTTTTACTGAATTCAAAAGTCAGTAAACCTAATTTATTATTTCATTTACTTTTCATAGTGATGCAAAACACTGAATGTCTATTCAAGGTCTTCTTTTCTTTGTAAGATCAGAGAGGAAATGTTTAATACGTACATTTCAGTTAGTATACAATTCGTATATACTTTCTATTCAATTAGACTTCATGCATTTATTTTTTTGTTTTTACTAAATGTGCTTATTCATTTAACATAAGTTTACATATAAATCTTTTCATCTATGTATATAAGCAAAATCGTTTTGTCTAAAAAAAGACTTTAGTTACACCTTTTGAGACATTGATTTACAAAACTTCAAGAGGTATTATGATCTTAGATCTTCTTTTCTGATATGAAGATAACGGTTCATAGAAAACTTAAAACAATTATCAGGCATCAGAGTAATGCTGATGTCCACTGAAGATATAAGATGTGAGAAAACGTTTCATTAGAAGATGTGATATATGCAATCATAGATTTCTCTTTCTCAGATTGTGATTGTTCTGAAAAGGCCTTTCAAATTTTGATTGTTTAAACAGTCTGTTTCTTCGGATCAATATTTTGTCTTCTCCTTCATCTGAACGAATCATCGTTTCAAAAACATTAAGTTGATATAATACTATATATACCTGCAGCTAAGTGTAATAACATCTGTGGTATTTCCAAGTGTTCTAGCATGTAACTAATCACTTGAAATAAATCAGTGTGAACATCACATGAGAGAAATTACCTGAAAAGATATGATCTAAAATGTTAATACAGTATTTGTTCATTTAAAAAATTAATAAAACAGCACATGCACTGCATGTCTCTAAATGATTAATTAACCGCGTCGAGCTAAAGATTTGAGCAATAGATCTTTTCATTTCCTCCTTGTCATTAGATTATGTTAATAAAAATAAATTTTCGAATTGCAAAAATTCTAAGGAATTCACACGTTTTGTAAATTTCTAATCCTGATAGCAACCTCCTGTTAAAGTACAAAAAACATCCTGTTTACCTATTATTTTGCTGATTGTTTAATGTGTTTACAATCTATCAATATAAACGATTCTTGTCAAAGTGTTTCATCACTGTATATTATTTTATTGGATTTATCTCGTGAGATTTCAGTTCACATGCTCTTAATAACTAGTTTAAAGAATATTTAAATTTCGAAACAGAAATTTTCCTACACACAATTATTGAGGTTTTTAAACAATGTTATGATAATATGAAATTCAGTATGTTCTTATACTTTGTACGAAAGTCAATAACATATATTGGTCTTTTTTTTGTGAGTTACAAATCACCGTTCTGTTGATATCCAAAAGTTCCTTCTTTTCATGCATGGTAAAAGATAATTTGTAACTTTGGATCTTTATACATATTGTCCATATCGCTGCTTATACACTCCAGTGTAGTGTGTAAAATTTGTGATGTACTTTATAACAGAAGACGTTAGTACACAATTCTTGTTTTTTATGAGTTCATCGTCATTTACAGCATAAACATTTTACACTCACTACTTCTAAAGATTAAACTGTCTGTTTTACAGTAATCAGATATAAATTCATACAAAATAAGTTTATAGATATTCAGAAAACATAGCTAATGCTAATCTTAAGTTGACAACTCATAAACAAAATGTAAATTAATTCCACGCTGTACAGATAAAATATCAATAAATATCAGATAGTTATATGCCTCACTTAATCATTTATGATGCATTGCACCCATGAATATCAGTTTCTAACAAATGTGTTTCATCGTTCAATACAAGTCTCTATATATCCTATATGAAACCATATTTCATCATGATTCAATACCTATTAAGCAGATATCTTTAATATATAGAAGCATCACAGACTATCACACGTAGTGGAACACATAGCAACAAAACTTCTAGAAACTGATACACGAATTTACTGTTTGTAGAAACTAAATACCTTCTAACTTATAAAAATACTGACCAGCAGCCTAATGTAACAAAACGTATGGTTATCCTTGTCCTAGCGTGTGATTAGTCATATATATTAATAGAAAGTTTCTTGATTTTGGAAATTCTACAAAAAGTATCATGTACTTGAAATTCATAACTGATTTGGCTATTCCTGTCGTGCTGAGATTTCAGACATTAGAACTTTCGATTCTCACCATAGTCTAATTTGCTACATTCAATATCTTTCAGTAAAATCGCAAGCGTGACAGCTGTCGCACATCCTTGAGCTAGCCCGGCATGGCCAAGGGTGTTAAGGCGTGCGACTCGTAATCTGAGGGTCGCGGGTTCGCATCCCGGTCGCGCCAAACATGCTCGCTCTCCCAGCCGTGGGGGCGTTACAATGTGACGGTCAATCCCACTATTCGTTGGTAAAAGAGTAGTCTTTCCTCATTGTAGTTCACTTTAATATACGGTGAAGGGTCTGATTTCTGTGTTTGTGTAAGATATCCGTCATATGTTTCAACGCCGTATTTTAAGAAAAAAAATTGTGCTCTTTAAACAAGTAAAGAATATTTGAACTTTCTATGTGCTTTATACATAAGTTGCAAACATAAACACTAGAGAAAGCTGGAGAAAAAAATTAAAGTAAATTCTGATTACTATTTACACGCTTTTATAACTCCAGTTTAGATCAAACTTATCTACAACGTTTCCTTTACACAATATTTTTTTTAATTATTGTTCAAAGTGCTTGTCTATACTGTTTAGCGTTCCTATTACATATGGGTTTATTGTCTTCAATAACGAGATAATAGAAGTCCAATACAGTTTTACCATAATTATAGTCCTCCTTCCTGTAACACAGCGGCATATCTGTGAACTAGAAACTCAACAAACTGGGTTTCAGTATCCATGATAAGGCAAAACACAGATGGCCTGTTGTGTAACTTTGTGTTTAACTTCAAGTAAGAACAAAAACAATCATAATGTAAAAGTCGTGGTTATTCTTTTACGTGTTAGTTACTTTATTGCCCCCCAGTGGCTCAGCGGTATGTCTCCGGACTTACCACGCTAAAAACTGGATTTCGATACCCGTGATTGGTAGGGCACATTTAGTAGCTTTGTGCTTAATTCTTGTTATCTGAACTCTATAAATTTAATAATTTTCACTATTCTTTCAATTTTTAGTACAAACACGAACATCAGACCTTATGAACAGATTGTTTGTTCTTAAATTTCGCACAAAGCTATCTGTGCTAACCGTCCCTAATTTAGCAGTGTAAGACTAGAGGGAAGGATGTTAGTCATCACCACCCACCGCTATCTCTTGGGCTACTCTTTTACTAACGAATAGTGAGATTGACCGTCATATTATAACGCCACTACGGCAGATAGGGCGAGCATGTTTGGTGCGACGGGGATTCGAATCCCCGACTCTCGGACGATGAGTCAACGCCTTAACCCTCCTGGCCATGCCAGGTCCTTATGAACAGATAAAGATGATTTATTTTACAATGCTTTGAGCACGTCGCATGAAAACAACAATTCTGGAAATCAGCAAATAAAGTGAAAAACCACAACCAATACAAAGTCACGATGTGATGATATGTGTCAGAACTGTTCTTTGGGACTATGTGTCTTCTTCTAGGTTGCGTGATAATATCGAAAACTTACTGCTTTTGGGAATAATATATAGCAGAACTTTTTTAATGCAAAATATACATACACTCTGCTCTCACATATGTGAACCGTTCGAGGATCTACAACTCACAAAATTATATTTTCTGTAATTAATAGCATTGGACAAGGAAAGAATATGAATCAAAAGAGATATATAATAAGTCGTACTTCAGCCATGGTTAACAAAATGTGACAACGTCTTGTTAACACATGAAAATTTAGAACTGAAAGGTTCGTGAAAAAGCCCACCACGTTACAAATACAGTAATATCTAACATAATGAAAAACCTTCTCCTGGTAGAAACCGTTACAGTTCTTACATAAGAAAGAGTGAACGGTAAAAGGAAGCCTTTAACGTCATCCACTAAGAACCACAACGACAGTGACACCGATGAAGAGCTCTTCTCACTGAACTTACCCCTCCCACCCCCACACTACGGGGAATCATAAGCACAAAGAAAAGTTAGAACAAGGATCTCCAGGACCTCCGTTCTCTCTTCCATCCCTCGGATCACTAGATTCTACGGTAGGACGAGAATATGATGATGTAGCTTCCCCTGGTGGTAGTAGCACATCAAGTGGACCAGTTTACATACGGAAACCAGGATTCGAATTCCATGGACATGCCATACGAGTAAAATTCAAGTTAAACTCCACCAGTGCAAAAGTGATCCTCAGAGTTTGAGTCCAACTGCAAGTGAAGGGCGAACGCTATCCGTACCTGACTTTGCATCAACATCAGGTCAAAGTTCGTGCAAGAAAAAAAAAGGGATGGTAGTTAAACTGCAAGATATATCTTGTTCCAAAGGACCTGGAACAGCTAGTAAACCCAAGCCAAAGAAAGGTAAGGGTATTTTAATCTCTCATGTACACGCTTTTAATAGTGTCGAAATATGAGCTCAAAGGATGAGGGGTAGACCAGCCACCCATTTTTAATTCGTAATTTGATTTTGAGAAGTTTCATTTTTGTTGCAGTTTGTACTGGTAACAAAATCTTAAAGTTTAGTATAGTTTGACAGAATACTGTTTCATTTAGCATTGTTTTCATGATCATTATTATTTATATACTTGAGTTCCGTTACTGTTTATCTTCCTTTTTTTTTAAATTTGATGCATCCTCAAATAAAATATTAACCAATCAGCCCTACAGGAATTTTTGAATGTTGGATTACTCTGCACACACAAAAAAATAATATTTTGCAGCATGAAGTCTCTGAAAGTTTCAATGTATAAATTAAAGGAAACCATTTGCAGCAATCGAAAAATAAAAAAAAGGTTTAGTTTGGTTTGATATTCGCGCAAAGCTACACGAGTGCTATCTGTGCTAGTTCTCCCTAATTTAACAGGGTAAGACTAAATGGAAGATAGCTAGTTATTACAAACCACCGCCCACTTTTAGGCTACTCTTTTCCCAACGAATAGTGGGATTGACCGTCACATTATAACGCACCTACGGTTGGAAGGGCAAGCATGTTTGGTGTGACGGGGATTCGAACCTGTGACCCTCCGATTACGAGGGCCTCAATATATACACACACACACACACATAGGTGCATGGCTTTTATGTTCAGGGTAGGTATGTGTTACGAAACTGAATATTTCTGGCATGAGTTGCGCAAAATGGTGGTGGGCGATGATTAATCTCGGTAAATAAGGTTCTCTTTTGGCTGAAGACACCAGGTATTAAATTCAAGTTTCGAGTCTCGGTTTAGGAGGCTAAACTCGTGGAAGGCACACGTTCGGCGTGATAACGAAATATTGAAATCGAATACGGAAATGTGTTGTAAACATTAGGAGAACGGCTAAGAAATAATCTGTTTACATACACAAACATATGGTCTACTGAGACTTTACTGACCTAACACAAACGATATTTTGCCCTACCACGAGTCTGTGTAGCAAATATTACTTTTAAACACAAAAGATCGCTTGATGTTTTTTAAATTGTGTCATCTGAGCGACTTTACGCTGGTAGAAAACGTATGATACGTCTTCGCGTCATAGTTATAAGCTATATAATCTGTAAATAAGTACTAGTACAGAGAATTTGTCTCAACAAAGTATATATATATTTCGAAATATATTATACCAAAGAATACCCTGTTATACAAAACAGGTGTATATATGCGTGTTTTGACGAACAGGTGTTTCAAACAGCTAATAATGTAACCACGTTCAAACAGTTTGTATTGTCGTATTGTTTTCATTTGAAATTAGCTCAAACAACTAAACTTTATCCTTTGATATCTTTCTCATGTGTTCGTGTCGTACGCTTGACAGACTTTTCCAGGCCTCCAGCACCATGAGGTTGTTGTTGTTGTTATTTTGAATTCAGCCCAAAGACACACACTGTCTGCCCACCACGAGTATCGAAACCCGGTTTTTTAGCGTCGTATGCCCGCAGACATACCGCTGAGCCACTGGGGAGGCACTATGAGGTTTAGCACTAAACATCTTGTCGTTCACGATCTCTTAATGTATTATGCAAAGTCTACATTCAACCATGTTCTCCATATTTAAAATGAATTATTCGTATTGTAAAAATTGTGATATGAATATAACAAAATGCGATGTTCAATAGGGTTCTGTACTTGGACCCGTTTTCTTTATAATGTGTATGAGAAATTGATGTGACCTAGATTTAAATTGAAACTTACCATATTTACTGATGATGAATAATTAAAACCCAGCCTTGCTATTATACTAGAAATACAATTTTAAATAAAGAATAGTTTTCTAAACGAAGGATACGTTTAAACCAAATTGAATGTTTATATTTATATAACTCAAATATACACAGCCATCCACTTCAATTTCGTTCATGACTTACTCCTAAAATGATAAATATCTTAATATAATACCTTTCTGTTAGAAGATGAACTAAAATATTCTCTAGAAAATATATTTAGGTTAAGTCCACGTAAAATACCGTAGATGGCAGCAAGCTCAAATGCACAGGTTGACGTCAATTACACAGATGATGGTGTCTGAATGTTTGCACTTAACAAAGAGTTCCGTACTTCTACAGGCGATCATTATAGAGATAAATAACTTAATAATTATAATTTTGTTTGGATTCATTATTTTACGTTCATATTAGTATAAATTCATAGTCTCTCATATATTTTATTTTAATAATATCAGGAATGAAAAAATCAAATGTTTATAATGATTTTGTGGCAATTACGACAGTTGCAGTTTTGTCATCAAATATAAATGAACAAGTGTAAATGGGTGTAAATGCTATTTTATCTGCTATTGTGTATGAATAATGCAGTGTGAAATATGTCAGTGAAGACTAGTTTATAAAAGAGCCGGATGTGGTAATTTTAATAGTGCTAGTTATGTCTTGGATGAAACTAAAATAAAACTTTCAGTCTTTCGTTTAAAATTCAGCCTATCCAGTAAGTTAGAATTTCAAGTTTATTTTTGACACTACGAGCAAATTTTTAAGTTCCTCATTGATATTAATACACAAGTTAGTGTAACAACTTCCACGTATTTTAATAATTAGAGCTTTGATTCAAAATTTTTAAATGTACGATTTGTTAGCACTGAAAATAAATAATAATAACAATACAGTTGTTATTAAATCTGATGAAGAAATAGCGTAGTTATATTAGATGAAACCAAGAATTTAAATGTATTTCAAGTGACATACACTTATATTAATTATTTGAAATCACATATAATTATATTAATTATTTCATGTAATATACACGTGTATTAATTATTTTAAGTGACCTACACTTATATCGCTCTTTTGAATTATTATTCTCGTGATATTTTAGAATTTCATAAAGTTTGCATTACTAAATTGTTTTGAATATTTAGTTATCCATTTGCTTGTTTTTTATTAGAAGTTTACTCATTTGTATTCATTTTACAGTTATTTCACGTAAACTTTATACTTTTGAACACTTGAATAAATCTAAAGAGAAAATACTGTGACATAACGCGATTGTTGAAAAACAATGGTTGTGCTTTTCCTTATAAAATGGAATATTAAATAATCAAATAATCAAGTTATTTTACCATAAATTACTCTACCGTGTTTTATTGTTTTAAAGAACTTTTTTACGTTTCTTTCACAGTAACAATAAAATTGTCTTTGTCTTCGTCATTAGAGGTTCCCTCCTTCACACTGGAGTACTTCCAACATAATCGATTTGCAAAATAGTTTGAAGGACATCTTTTAACTCTCAGAGAACAAGAAGATATATAACAAACTAACAGTGAAAAACTAAATGTGAAATCTCTCACATTAATCAAAATAATTAAATAAAAACACAAGTTATGAGCCAAAATACGATTTCACCTCTCCAATATCTTCCATGATGAAAACTTGAACCAAATAGCTAATGGGAATACCTGCAGAAAAGATAATACTTCCTGTAGCAGGCTGTACTACCCTAAATTCTAAGTTTACGTTTATCATGATGAATATTCCTAACATACCTACTATAGCTAAGTAGACGTTGCTGTTAGGACACTTCCATAAGGTGGGAACACATCCTCTATGAATTATCGTAATGGTCCAAGTAGAAAGGACAATGAGCACCGAGTAGAAGGGAAGCACCGAAAAATGAGTATGGGTGAAAAAGTGAGTGAGAAAAAATACAAACGATTTAAAAATAGCGGCAATAAGTGTAAGTACAATACCCAAATATCTGGAGGTGGTATTTATTGTACCATTGTTTGAATGGTCCGGAAATATAAACGTTGGGTTGCAAATCAATAACTGACCTAGAAAACAGCTTAAACCGGCAGGTATCTCAAGAACCTGACATTTAGATAACATGTTAATGAATCTTAAAGTTAAAATTCTCTTTTTTTCTCTATACCAATAAGAACGTGAGAATATCGTGTCATTTGAATGAACGGAAAATTCAACGTACTTCATAATAAATATTTGCATACAGCTACTTTAGCTGGAGATCTTACTGCGCGATATTTAGCAACGTAATTTGTTCGAAAGAGATTCAACGTTATTCAAAAACACACTACCTAAAAATGCGGTTTACGGCTGGTGAAATATGTGACGACTGTCTCAAGAGAAGTCTTTAAAGATTGCGATAATTATGACAGGTGAAGTAAATCTTTGTACCTTTCGTTTATTTATTTGTAGTAATTGTAGTTGATTTCAATGTGCAATAAACGGCGTCATCTATTTGGTTGTGTAAGACATCCGACATGTATTTCAAAGAAACTTCTGCTTTTTAAATAAGCGAAGAACATATTCAACTCGGTGTATGCTTTATACACAAATTGGAAACATAAACACTGTTAGACAAGATGGGATCATCCGTAAAGTTGGGCAAAAGATGAAGTTAATTCTGATTGACATTTTACACGTTTTTATAACTCCAGTTGAAGTTAAACTTATCTACCATGTTTTCTTCTTTACGTTATTTTTATTACCGTATTAAGCGTTTAAATATATTGTTTAGCGTCTTTATTATACATGAGAGTGTTGCATGAGAAAACAACAACAACAGAACAGCAGACGATCTTTCGAGTTGTATCGTAATGTTAAGGTGTCGGTCTTATTCTTTTACATATTATTCTCTTCACGAATAAAAACAAACCAATAAAACTGATAGCATGCAGTTTTATGTAACTATAATAAAAATAACTTACGAAGAAAAAAATTGGGTTTATTGTCTGGACATTACAAATTCAACAGTTTTCACTGTTCTTTCAATTTTAGTACAAACATGAATATCAAACTTCATAAACAAAAGGAGATGATTTGTTATACAAATATATGAGTACGTCGCATGAAAACAACTATTTTGCAAATCAGCAAATAACGTGAAAAAGCACAAAGAATATCTGGTCACTCTGTCTTGGTAGGCTTCAGAACTACTCTTTTGAACTATGTGGCTTATTCCAGGTGACTGTTTTGGGGAATAATACGTAACAGAAATTTTGAATGCAAAATATGCATAACTCTGATAACAAATATTTGTCAAATTCGATGGCTTAAAATGGAATTTTCTGAAGTTAATGTCATTGGAAAAATATGGATTAAAAGATATATGTATTTC
Organism: Tachypleus tridentatus; assembly: GCF_004210375.1. Taxonomy (NCBI): domain Eukaryota; kingdom Metazoa; phylum Arthropoda; class Merostomata; order Xiphosura; family Limulidae; genus Tachypleus; species Tachypleus tridentatus. Next base: position 106,388,387 of record NC_134832.1, read on the forward strand.
AGCTATCGTTAGCGAAATGTAACGACTTGCAAGCAGGTGAAAATCTAGAACTCAAAGGTTAGTGGAAAAAGCCCTTACCGTAGCAATGGCAGTAATACGGAACATAATGAAGAACCTTCTCCTTATAGAAGCTATGACAACAAGGTACAGATTTATCGATTCATCTGCCAGGCGAACTTTCGAGTCAACCATCGAATACTTCAAGCAGCTTGGAAATGAAATGGATATTCATGCTTTTCCATATGATGACATGCTGGTCAAGTTTTTCCCGAATTTCTGAGTAATTGAAATGTTGAAACTGACGGGATAATGTTCTTTTACATACTATTTTTACAATGGAGCCTTTTTCATTTCGAAACTATCCTGTTGGTAAAACGATCATCAGATAGAGTATTACCGGCAGTTGCGACATTCACTGTAACGAGTGGTGAGACTCTAGAAGTAGTTCATCTTAACGTATTCATCCTTTGTATAAGACTAATGATATATTTTACCGACAGTGTTAGAATATATTTATTGTTTTCGAATATTTATATTTGCAGTTCTGTTTGTTCTTATCGATGCACTCCCGACTTCTTCAATTATTATTGAGACATAGAAATTATAACTCTAACATACAGGAATCAATCTCTTTAATTGTTGTAGCGCAAGTAGCTCGTTGTGGTTTAAATAAAGCAAATATATCTATATTCCCTAAATATTGTAATTTCACAATGAGAAATACTAGAAATTTTGTTTTCATCAAAATCCTTTAAATAATTCTTAATTATACAAAAATAACAATGAGATTTTAACTACATTGACACATTTATAGTTTAGTACTAAAAACTAAATTTAATAAAAAAAAACTTATAGAATGACATTTTGATCTCGTTTTGTTTATTTAAAGATCGTTAATAAACAACGAAGTATATAGATCTTTCGTATACTTCATGAAGAAATAGACTACAATAGGAAAACCTAAAAAGTATGACACTGTCGTAATTGATATAATTTATTAACTATCATTTACTGTCATAAAAGATATGTCTGATTTCTTACCTGCGAATTAAAAACAAACTCACCTGTTAATAATATACACAATTCGACAGTATTAAAAAGACATTAAAAAATCCAACTACTCAGTCACAGTGTAAAATAATTTATATTTAAATACCGTCCATTCCCCTTAATGAATTAATAGTTAAAGAACTGATGATATTTAATTTATTATATAACCAGATGTGGACCATGTCTCACCTAAATATTTTATATATAGTCCACCTGTTCGTGTATTTTATATTTCTTTTCATAAGACATCTTGAAATTCTTTGCAATTTAAGGTTTGTTTATTTCAATGTGTGAACTGAATTTCTCAAACATTTACTTTAAAAGAGTCATTGTTTCCAAGTGAACATCTTATTAGATAGGTAAATTAATAATAATAGGTTGCTTTTATCAAAATGAGTTATAACATATATCGCAAGAAAATTGGCACTTTGTTGCATAAAGTTAACGTCTCATTCGAAAGAAATAGCTCTATTTTAATAAAACAACTGACAAACATATTTTTAGTCGAACCTTAATATATGTTCATTTTAGCTTATTTTTCTAATTTAAAATCTGTTCTTTAAAATTTCTTTTAAGAATTTGTTTTGTTTTGGAATTTCGCACAAAGCTACTCAAGGGCTATCTGTGCTAGCCGTCCCTAATTTAGCAGTGTAAGACTAGAGGGAAGGCAGCTAGTCATCACCACCCTCCGCCAACTCTTGGGCTACTCTTTTACCAACGAATAGTGGGATTGACCGTCACATTATACACCCCCCACGGCTGGGAGGGCGAGCATGTTTAGCGCGACGCGGGCGCGAACCCGCGACCCTCGGATTATGAGTCGCACGCCTTACCCGCTAGGCCATGCCTCTTTTTAAGAAAACTATGGCACAGAGGTAAGGTCATGACATACTTTGATATGTTCTAAATGCTCACGTTTTCGCAATTACACAGATGGTGTCTGAATATTTTCAATTAACAAAGAGTTCTGTACTTTTCATACTATCATTATTGAGATAAATAACTTTAACGTTATATTTGCATATAATTTTATATGCATTCATTATTATACGTTCATATTAATATGAGGTGAAACTGTTTAATACGTTTTATTTTAATATTCAATATAAATTGAATATAAATGAACAAGTATAAAACGTGTGCAAATGTTATATGATAGTATATTATCTTATTGTGTAGGAATAATGCAAATGCTATTTCTACATTTTTCTACTTTTGTAAAAAAAAATTCTTTACCATATAGTATATTCTTGTGCGCCAGCAATATGTAGCACACATTAGTACAAACAATTTAGGTTGATGATCATTTTCATTACGTAGTATAAATAATATTAATATAAGAGGAAATCCTCAAACACATCTTATTTGAATTTTTTTTTACGTAGAATTTAGGGCAAATTATTCTGCAATACATTTTTTTTGTAATAACTGTAATTTTGTGCACAAGCAATACCAACAATGAGGCGCACGTATACCCGATTGAATTTTATTATTTATTTGGATCATTGTCAGCCTTCTCTGGAATTGAAATTGTTTCAGGCAAGTTTAGAGTAAATTAATCTATCAAACCTTGCACATGGTCAAATACATCAAAAGAAAAGGACTGACCTACCCAGTCTAAAACTTCAATTAGATGTCAAATCGATCAAGAGAAAACGGAGCTGTGAACTAACGAAAAAAACAAACGAAAAAGGAACAAAAACTGAGATTCTTCTAAGAGTCATTATGCCGTGGCTGAAAAGATACATTACGAAAATAGTTTATAAGTACTTTCAATATTACGAATTTATTTTGTTGTGTTATAATGAATAAAAGTTTTAACAAAACATAATATTCAAATAATATAACAACTTCTAGAGCTTTCGGTATGTTTCGAACGTGATTAATGTTTTGAGGTCAGATTGTATACCCCTTAAAACTATTACTTATTTAGTACATAGAACTTTTGAATAAGAGCTATTTGTAATTGTTTTTCCTAAAATTGTGTATTCAGTTTTCTGAAGTTTTGTTTTTGGCTCTTACAAAAAATAACCCAAGACCTCTGTTCTTATGGCAGTCCCGTGTCACGTTTTACACATAAATCAAATTTAAGAGAAAACGCTTTTGATATAGGACAACTTATTTTTTAGTTCACATTCAAGATTTACAAAGAACTCATAAATTGTTACGTACAATGAACGATACATATGAAATTGGATTATTTTTAACACCTGATCATAGAAACCATGATTTATATACTTTGAACTCCTCACAGACATTCATGTACAACATAAATTAGTTCTGTAAAGTTTACAAAGTTTGTGAAATGGAGATGAGTGGTTTGTTTCTCAGTTGACGGAATCTTTACTATCGTATGGAAGTGTTATCATTACGAAAATTAGTAATAAACCCAGCAAGTGGTTTTATGATGCAGCTAGCTCATTATGTAGTTATAAATATTCCTGCATTTTTAAATCTTAGTTATCAATAAGTCTTCGAACTTTGGTCATATTTTATGTACATAATGTACATAAGAAAATAAATCGTTATTTTTCTTAACATCATTGTTTCTTGTGTACGTGGGTAAGAGAATTTTCAAAAAGAATTTATTTCCAACACCGTGAACCTTGCTTAATGATGTAATATTTAATTTGCATGTGAGTTACATCATATGGAACAATTCAAACAACAAAGATTAATTGATCAAACAACTCAAACTTATTTGAATTTACAGAATTTATACTTTCGTTAATAAAGATCATATTGTTATTAAAAAACAACAATACCAGATGTTTCTCAACATTTTCTGAAACACATTAATAAATTCGATGATTAGCAGTCTATCCGTTTCTGCTGTTTATTAGTACAATCAGTTTTTCTGTTACTAATTTTATGTTTCCGTGGATTCTATGATTGATTTGATGCGTTCCAAAGTAGTAGCTAAACATGTAAATAACATGATTGGTTTGTATTCTTTCCTAAATATCTGCCTCACCAATTTTTGAGAAAAGAAATTGTAACAACTTTGGACTTTTAATTAGAAGAATTAGCTACATATATGCCACGAGACAGTTTATCAATACGACATGGATAATATTCTACGTTAGATCCGCCTTTGCACTGAATCATCGAATAAATAAAATATAATATATTCCTCCATTCGTGACAGCTGTTGGTGTAAATCAGTAATAGATAACTCTTCTTCAATGCATTTGTTTTATTTTAGCGTTTTTAAAGTATCATTGATAGGATGCACAACTGTTATTTAACACACGACGAATATTTACGAAAAATAAAGATATACAAACTGAGCATTTAGGAGCTTTATTCCTTGATAGCTAACTAAAGTTTTGTTTATTAAACTTCTCTGAATCAATCGATAAATCGTATAAATAGGAAATTACTTCTGCATAAAAATATTGATTTTGTCAAACTCTTTAGAATAACACGAGAATCTGATCAACATGTTACAATAATATTCAATTTTACAACTGTATATCCAATTAACCTTTACCTCAAACGATATAACACTGAAAAAAGAAATATTCTAAATTGTGAATGTTAGGATTAGAGGGATATCAGTATTGGTAGGGTAAGAGAAATTTTCATCTGACAAAGTTTATTATGTATTGTGTGACCTTTAGAATGGAGTGACTTCACATGTGCTGGTAATAGTAAATTTAAAGGAGAGTTTGAAAATTATTGAGAAAACGAAGACGTCTTTCAGTCTTTCTTTTTCTAAGTTTATTTTAGTGAATCAGATTGTTTAAAAGCACCAACAGATCAATAAATCTTTAAATGTTATGTTAAATTTCAACATATCGTTCCAAATTTTGGTGCATTTATTTGTCACCAGTGTTGTTCTTAATCACCTGTGCAATATAATTTCAATTTCTTCATTTGTTTTCTTTTTTCGCTCCGGTCTTTCTTTTGTTTTTGTGGTGTATGAAAAATAAAAAAAGGTTTTGTTTCTTTCGTCTCATAGATACAATGCAAAAATGTAGGCCAACTATTTGATGGTAAAAATGTTTGTTTGGATTTTGTTATATTTCTTAATATGTTTAACAGGTGTTACTTAATGGTTATTATATGAGGATGAATATTGGAAAATCCATAGTTCGTGCTCAAAACACGTTCTGCTCTATCAGCCCTGGGCGTATTAAAAACGAATCCCACATAAAGATTATATGTTTACTCATACAAAATACTTAGGAATTAGATCCTTAGAATGTCACTCATGCTGTTACTATGGTATTTCCAAAGTCATAAAGAAAACTTTATTCTTCTTCAAATTAGGATCAGTCAATTTTACTGGACTCTTAACCTCTTTTAACTCATTTAACTTTCTCATAGACTTGATACTACTAAATTTAATTAAAATGTGTACATCTTCAGTAAATATTAAAAGTCTTTCACATGCAAAAAAATAATTTGTTTTTGGTAATTTTTTTAATAAACTTAAAATAAAGATCAGTTCGTGAATATATGGAGTATTCCTTTTGAATAGTCCGTGTGTAAAGTAATTTTTCATGTTAGTTTAAAACATTTTTGTTCAACTCTTAAATATCTTTAGTTTCATTTCTGTATTCTCCAAAATCTCGTAAATACATTTCAAATGTTACTTTTCAGCAAAATTTTATATTTTATCTGTTATATTCTCCACCATAACTCTATGCAAGGCTGGTTCGTATGACCGATCTCGTACATTTTAAAAAATAATCTAAGTAAATCTAATAAATCCACTTCTCTCTTGAGAATGATTTCATATTTTAACATGAAACAACATTTATTCTATGAAGAAAAATAAAGTTATACATTATTATATTATTATAATATAATTTACCTAATTAGATCTTAAATAATCTAAAAACATTCTAATTTTTACAATTTAGTTAATTTCGTGATAAATAAACAATAAGCGTGTAGACTGACCATGACACTTAACCCTATTTTTATACAGGTTTTTGCAATGCACATAGTGAATTTTCTTTAAATAAAATAAATAATGCACCGAAAAACATACACTTACAACGTGCAAAATGTAGACAATTTTATTTGTGTGTTTCATTTTATTTGTTTTTTAACGTTCCTTCTTACATATTTAGCCAAAGTATTCGTTAATGTTCTCACAGGAAGAAACGGTGTTT